>NC_133124.1:202579725-202799725 GCF_048418815.1 Hemitrygon akajei | reverse complement strand
AGATAAAGGGCTCAAAACAGCTCACAATACTCTAAGAGCTGTCTAACCAATGCTTTATAAAGCCTTGGCATTACATCCTTGCTTTTATATTTTATTCCTCTAACATTGCATTTGCCTTCCTTACTACCGACTCAACCTGTAAGTTAACCTTTAGGATATCCTGCACTAGGACTCCCAAGTCCTTTTGCATCCCCAATTTATAAATGTACTCATTTAGAAAATGTGCCTTTATTTTTGCCACCAAAGTGCATAACCATAACTTCGCTACACTGTATTCCATCTGCCGCTCTGGCCAAGTCCTGTAGACTCCTTACTTCGTCAACACTGTCTGCCCCTTCACCTATATTTGTTTTGTCCTCAAACTCGGCCAGTAATTCGTCAATTTATCATCCAGGTGATTAACATATAACGTGAAAAGTAGCACACCCATCGCCAACCCCTCTGGGTCACCACTAGTCACCAGTGGCAAAAAAAGAAAAGGGCCCCTTTATTCCCACTCTGTGCCGTCTGCCAGTCAGCTAGTCTTTGTCCTGGGACTGCACTGGTTTTCCTCCAAGTGCTCCAATTTCCTATGTTCCAAAGGCTTTCAGCATAGTAGGTTAATTGGCCACCTGTGTAATTGGGCAGTGTGGGCCTGTTGGGTTAGGAAGGCTTGTTACTGGGCTGTATCTCTAAATGTAAATAAACAGATGCGTTCTCCAGGACTTAGATTGGATATCACATACCTAACCAATTGTCCTGTGCTTGTCAATAATCAGAACAAGGATTGCAGGTGATTGTGTGGTGGTTGTGTCAACAATAAATACAAAATGCTCCATATAAAGATGCATTCAAACTTTGTATACTGTTTGTTTTGGCTAGCTTTAGACAGAAGAGAGAATATATTATGTTTTTTTGCATGGAAAGACTTTGCTGTTCTGTTAAGCTTGTAAACAGAGATATTTATTTCTGGAATTACATTGATAATTTTGGGGACAGAGAATCCTCCAGCATATGTCCACATCTTTCAAAGTGGTATAAGGTAGAAGGGAGGATCCTTTACTGTTTGGGGGCATTGTGTGAGCAGAGGTATATGGCAAATGTTGTTAGTTGCCTGGAAGCAGCTCATCTGGATTGTTGGTTCCTATTTTGTTAGATCTGGCTCATTCTCCACTAATTCCGGCAGCTGCTCTTTGCTGCCCAGGACGTCCAGTTATGATCCAGACAACACATCATTGGCTGAGTCACAGAGTGTGCTGTCTGCAGGCAGTGATCACTCCTCAGTCCATGGCCCTGACTTGTGACCTTTTAAATGTTCGTCAAGGATTTTTTTTTAACAAATCTTAATTGTTGCTACTGATCAAGATTCAGATTTATTTATCACGTTTTCTGAAACACAGAGTGAAATGTGTTGTTTGTGTTTATGACCAATGCATCCGAAGGTGTGCTGAGTGCAAACCTTAAATGTTGCCGCATATTCCGGCGCTAGCATAACATGACCAGAATGCTTGGCAGAATGACACAGAACACGCAACAAAAGAACCCCCGTTCCTTCCTCCTACCTGTGCACGTGCACAGTCCCCTGAACACCAGTACAGGATGTCTTCTGCCTCCAGCGGACTTCGACTTGGACTCTAGGCATTCGTTCTTTGACTTCTCCAGCGGGCTCGCAGAGATTCGCAGACTCTTTTGCAAATTCTTTGCAGACTGTTCACAAATCCTCAGATTGGAAGTGCTCAAAGAACTTAGACTATTTAAACAAATGATAAACACATACAAGTGTTCTGCATTTATTAAAAACATAAAGGATAAAAAATATTAGGAACACAAACTAGCCACTCAATTGATCTTATTCAGGCACACTGAATGGCTCCATTCACAGGTGTACCATAGCAGTTAGCGCATTGCGTTACAGCGCCAGTGACCTGGGTTCAATTTCCACCACTAGCTGTAAGGAGTTTTTTATTTTCTCCCCGTGACTGCGTGGGATTCCTCTGGGTGCGCTAGTTTCCTCCCATATTCCAAAAACATACAGGTTAGTGGGTGAATTCGTCACTTGGCTATTATCAGGTGGTATGTTGGCTCTAAGAGACGTTACTGTGTTGTATCTTGAAATAAAAGAAAGTAAAAGAGAAGAATAGGGCCATGTTACAGACAACAGGCATGTAGGGCGTCAGACTCAGCTCAAGCATATGGGCAGGGTGCTGTGCCCTGCAACTGGGTAAGGGGCTATACGTGCCAGCAGCTGTCATCCAGCTCATTTCTGGCTTCCACACTGACATGGAAATCAGAGGCATAAAGAGCATCTCGCTGGTGGTTCTCTACAGGACCACTGGAATAAAGTAAGTTATGGGCTTTGTTTGCAGATCTGGGCATTACTCTTTTAGAAAGGAAGGCAACAGCCTTTGAAAACTGCAGAAGAGATTTATTTGAAGGATAGAAATGAGAAAGTATTTACATGGAGGGGCTCAAGAAGTGCAGAAGGTTGAGGAAGAATTTAATAGTTCCATTTTTTTGTTGAATTAAGTAGGGAAATGTTGTCCGTCAGGAGAGTGTAACTTGGGTACGGGTTTAACTTAATTGACAAAAGGTAAAGAAGAAGAAATGAAAATTTTTATGCAGTGAGTTACAAGTTTGTAGCTGGTGCTACTGAGAAAAGCAGTTGAAGCTAATATGAAATGGAATGAGATAAATACTGGAAACTGGAGGGACTCCAGAGCTGTAGACAGTCTCTGAGTAAAGATGATCTATATTACTGAGGAGCTGATTCAGACATGATGGTTCAAAAGGCCTGTTCCTATGATTTTGTGTGTATCAAAGATGTCCAATTTCATGGGTAGGAATGAAGCAATCTAACAACACACTCATTTTAAAATGAGCAATTCAGCTTGCTTTAATTTTCTGGTGTTTACAGGAAAGATGCATTGAAAAGATGTTTTGGCTTCAAAAAGCTACAACTGAAGTGGATTTTGTAAGAATTAGGTCACATCTTTCACTGACATTTGCTGTTGTGTAAATGAAGATGATTCATTGAAAGTCATCTTGATTGATGTTCTCTGGCTTCACATAAGCGGAATAAAAGCCAGCGCAATTTGGGGAGAAAGAAAATAATGCTGAACAACAAGTAATTGTAATGGAAAATCTCAGTCCACGTGGCAAGTGCAAATAAATAACAAGGGTGTGAAATTGTTTTTTTTAGTGATGCCGTGAGTCTACCATTTTTTTCAGTAAAGTTAAGCTCAGCATATTTTTGAAAAAAATCTTATTATACATTCTTGCTGCTAAGTATCATGTTGTTTTTTATTTTGTTGCAGTCCCTTTTGGGGGTTTGAACAAGAGGTACTGCACACTTGGTCCTGACATGGAAATTTAGATTCAATAGAAATAACAATATTGTGTCTTCAATATTGTTTGTTAACAGGTGAATTATCGATCAACCTCTGAGCATTTCCAAAGGGCAAGTACAGGCATAATTGTCCACCCGCGTTGTATTGTTCTGCTGTAGTTCTTGGAGTTAAAAGTGTTGGAAGATGCATCTGCTTTAAGCTGCATCTATTTAAAATATTATTCATTCACTTAAATGTGGACATTACCAGCTTTGTTCTTTGAAGGAAGGATGCAGTGAGGAGTTCATTAGTATATCTGCAGTCATATATAGGCTGGATTTTCTTTTATTGAGGAGACTGATGAACCAGATGTCTTTATGACAGTTCTTTTACTGCTACTGAAACTAGTTTCATAAGTACAGATTTTTTTTAGTTGCCGTGCTACGATTCAGAAACACCTCTCTGGATCAGTCAAGAAATGTGGCTTCCTGTCCAGTAACTTAACCATTATATCTGTGTACCTTTGCTGTATCATTGTGATGGCCCATTGAAATGGTTGGATTTTGTTTTTTGGTCTCCAAGTTTTCATTAATCATTTGTGCTCCAGTCTCATTTCACAAACTCAAGTTTTAGTACTATTTGGTTTTGTACAATGTATATGGTTCAAAAGTTTAAATTACATTTAATATCAATGTATGTATAAATTATACAGCCTTGAGATGCCTCTCCTCACAGGCAGACACAGACCAAGAGACCCGAAAGAATCCATTTTTTTAAAAAAAGGACCAACAAACACCAATGAGAAGCTTTATGTCATGCACACAGTTCATTTGCTTAACTCTTGGAAAGAAAATGTTAAACGATATTAGTTGTGAAGTTGTAAGATCCAAGATGCTACTGAACTGTAGGCTGAACTGAAACAATTGACCTATCTGCACAAAGTCTCATGCAAAGTAGCAGAGTTTATACAAAAAATGCATAAAACATTGCAAAATATTTGACTAAAAATTAAAGCCATAGCAGAGTTTGACACTTTTGGATAGATGCCAAAGCATTTGCTTCTCAGCATCATTATCATCAAATGCCTGTTATTTAGGGCAGCAGCGAAGATCCTCCATCTCTATCTGTCCTTGGCCATCTTCTCTATTGTGCCCCAGGTTTGGTTCAGGGTCATTATTTCTGCCTCTATGGCATGGTGCCAAGTTGTCTTTGGTCTCCTTTGTTTCTTCCATCCTTCAGGGGTCCAATGAGGTGCTGTCTTGACAGTGGAGTTGGCCTCTTCTCATCACGTGCCCAGTCCCTCTCCAGTGTTTCCTTATGATGATTGTGACCGTGTCCTCTTGGTAACACTGAAGTAGGGTGTGGTTGGAGATCTTTCTTGGGCAGAAAATCTTCCAGAGGCTATTTGCTTGTCTGCACCCCTTGGCTAATTCCATTCCTTTCACGATAGCTTGAACTTTATTTAGGGAAGAAAGCTTGCAATCATGGCGCCCATAATGGCAGTTTTGTCCACAGGAATTTAATAAGAAATTAATGGCCTGAACCTGGTTCTTTTCGATTTCTGTAATTTTGTGAACATCAGTGTCAGTGAATTTATCCACCCTGCCATGTTTAAGGTCCTCACCATAGAGGAATATGGGACCTAATCAACCTTGCATTTTATTGTTTTTTAAATTTTATTTGTCAGTTCAACTTGTGTTTGTTAAAATACACATTAATGTGCCTAATTATTGTGTGCTGAATCAGTCAGTATGATGGTACTTCAGCTCCCAGTTGATACTTGCCTTTGGGTGATGGATGTGAAGCCCAGTTGTTTATCTTGGGTATCCCACTGACCACTCTGCATATGGCACAGGAGGTCTAGATGTGAATTGCATCCAAGAAAACCATTCTGTTCAGTGAGGAGATAAAGCTATAAGCAAAAAATAAAATTACTACTTGGAAATAAATGGTAATATTTTAGACAGCTTCATCAAAAGCTGTTACTCTGAATCTGCAATTAAATGAATTTAATGTCAGATAAATACATCTTAAAACTGCTCTGGCAGCAAAGGTTTTCTTTCAGAGCCAGACAGCTGAAGGCATTTTAATTCCCTTGGGTGATGAAAATGACTATTTACAAAACTGCAATTCTGCCTCATAGGCTGCTCTTCAGAAACTAAGTGGGTAAAATTAAAAGCAAAATTTTACTTCCGCAGTGAGTTTCAGAGATGATAATTAACCTATTTGCTCCTTCTCTTCTATATGATTCCACTTCAGCAGCCTCTGCTGCCATTAATTAGACAAAGCACCATCTGAAAGGAATCATTATCGTGGCACCAGAGGTCATGAATTCTGACTGAGCGTGCAGAGGAAATCAATTGGAGCCATGTGTGAAGGAAGTGAAGAATTTGAACCCTGCGTATTGTGTTCAGAATGCAAAATTTTAAAGTCATATCTCTACATGGCCAAATATTTAATCTGCAAATCCTCTAAAAAGGATAAGGTCAATTTGACTAGAAATAGGATCCTACCTCTAAAATTCCCCCTAAATATGAGCTTTCTTTCTGAGATACTGCCTCCTTGCAAGAGTGGGAATTGCATTAAACTTGGCTTATGAGGAATTTGGTTGATACACATCAGCTCTCAATGTTTGCTGCTCACTCTGTACTAAATAATGCAATTGTGCATCATTTCTAATTTTCCAAAATCTGGGTCACATTGTGAAGGGGCGTGAGCCTTAAGAAAAGGATCTATCAAGAAAATACATCCTTTCAAATTTAAAAACTCAGTTGTATCCTTCAAAATGTATTGCCTGGACCCTAAAGGAGGAAAAATTTTGTGTTGAGGAAGCTGTAATGCGATTATTTTCTTTGAGGCAGTGTCAGATAAAATGATGTTCCTGCCTTCAGATCTTCAGAAGTCTTACTGAAAGAAAATCTGTCTATCCTGAGGTTGTTCAGATGATAAGGAAATTAATCTGTCCATTGTTAGTCAGTGCAGGGATATCCTCCAGTGAGATTTTTGGTGAGGGGCCATTTCACTGAGGAGTATCCAACAGACGAGAGAATTACAGGAGAGATTATGTTTAAAACAAAGTTTATTGGAGAGGATTTCATCCAGTGATCCAACAGTTGCATATGGATATACATTGTTACCTGCTGCCCATTACATCGCTGGCACTTAAGGCAGCAATGAAGGTTCTCCATCTCTGTCTGGCCATACTATTGCACATAGATAAAGATTCTTACTGTTTTGTAACAATTTTTCTGACCCAGTCAGGGTTGTTAGCCCTGAGTTGAACCTGGAGGATCAATGGACCACTCTTAGCCTGGCCTCTTCCCTTTGACCAATTTGGCTTGGATAATCCTACCAAGCATAAAGCCCTGACTCAATGTAACTCTCCAGGTCTTTGAGGCGCGCGAGCTTCCAAATCACGACAAGGTTGTGGTCCTCTTGCAGGTATAATAATGTGTTGTTTGCTTCAATTAGTTCTGAAGAGAATCTCCAATTGAATAAAATATTTACCATAGACAAACAAGTCTATAAACAAACTATGATTTAAAACCAAATGAAGGAATGCAAGTTGGAGGTATATGAGGCAGGTGAACACATTGATTTCTGAACAAAATAGAATTGTTACAGAACAGAAGCAGGCCATCAGGCTCTTTGTAGAGCATGTTGCTTTTGGTACCTTTTCCTCAGGAGCTGTGCAAAATTTATATTTAAATTAATTGTGTCTAAAATTATTTCCACAGAAAATCAAAGAGATCACATACATGCATTCAGAAGGCATCCTAGCTGGAGAGCTGAAGCACGGACCATTGGCCCTGGTGGACAAGTTGATGCCCGTCATCATGGTGATCATGAGGGACCACACATATACCAAGTGCCAAAACGCACTGCAGCAAGTAGTTGCACGGCAGGTACGGTGTACACTGAGTTGTTGCCTTTATTTCCGTTTCCTTCCTGTAAGATCTTTTTTATAGTACAGGTGTCTGAGCAATGAACATGAGTAATTACTCAGTGGCTATTTAGCATTAAATTTCAGGGAGATATAGATTTAGTTTGCTTTATTTGTCACATGTACAATACTGTGCAAAAGTCTTAGGCACACATATATATACCTAGGGTGCCTAAGACTTTTGCACAGTACTGTAGTAATTATGTGTGTTGCACTTTGCTGCTGCCAGACTAATTTCATGATGTGAGTGATGATAAATCTGATTCTGATATTAGTCTGTAATGTGGACTGGCAGTGGGCAGGAGGCAGGAAGAGGGGAATCATGGTTGGAAAAAGCAGAAGGGAATGGGAAGCACCAGAGAGACATAGAAACATAGAAAATAGGTGCAGGAGTAGGCCATTCGGCCCTTCGAGCCTGCTCGATGATGGCTGATCATCCAACTCAGAACCCTGTACCTGCTTTCTCTCCATACCCCCTGATCCCTTTAGCCGCAAGGGCCATATCTATCTTCCCCTTAAATATAGCCAATGAACTGGCCTCAACTGTTTCTTGTGGCAGAGAATTCCACAGATTCACCACTCTCTGTGTAAAGAAGTTTTTCCTCATCTCGGTCCTAAACAGCTTCCCCTTTATCCTTAAACTGTGACCCCTTGTTCTGGACTTCCCCAACATCGGAAACAATCTTCCTGCATCTAGCCTGTCCAATCCCTTCAGAATTTTATACGTTTCAATAAGACCCCCCCTCAATCTTCTAAATTCCAGTGAGTATAAGCCTAGTCGATCCAGTCTTTCTTCATATGAAAGTCCAGCCATCCCAGGAATCAATCTGGTGAACCTTCTTTGTACTCCCTCTATGGCAAGAATGTCTTTCCTCAGATTAGGGGACCAAAACTGCACACAATATTCTAGGTGCGGTCTCACCAAGGCCTTGTACAACTGCAGTAGAACCTCCCTGCTCCTGTACTCAAATCCTTTTGCTATGAATGCCAACATACCATTTGCCTTTTTCACCGCCTGCTGTACCTGCATGCCCACCTTCAATGACTGGTGTACAATGACACCCAGGTCTCGTTGCATCTCCCCTTTTCCTAATTGGCCACCGTTCAGATAATAATCTGTGTAACGTTCTCGCTCGGGTGTGACGTAACGCCGAGGTAAACGTCGAGATAAACCAGAATCAATGCAAACGAGGCCGCAGTAAGATTAACCATTTACTGTTCACTCTTCACATTAACATATGGTGAAAACTGTTGAAAAACAATACAAGATTGGTACAGTGTTTGTTTCCTTCTAAATATCACATTTACATTGTGAATACTTGCAAAGGTAAAACTACAATAACTACATTACATTAAAGTGCAGCATACAGTCAGAATCTAGCTGCTCCATTGGCTGCTTTAGATACACTTCAATACAAACTATCCCGACTCTTTAACTGACGAAAAGGTAAACCTTACCGACCGTCGTTACTTTTAACAGAATCGGCGTTAACATTTTAACTCAAAATACCGATTATCTAATGACTTACAGTGTTGCTTTCACTGTGTCTTTGGTGCATAGAGAAACCCTAGCCGGCGTTATGGTGGCAAATGTGAGTGACCCCCACCCTTGCGTGAATCTCAAACCGGTAATTTCCCACAAGACGCGGCGAACCCGGATGTGACGTCATCGCAGCCGCGATGTATTACAGACAAATCAATTGATTTAAACAATCCTAACTTTGACAAAAAAAATGCTAACAAATTACTAAGCGAAAATATTATAAACTAAATAACTGCCATAAAGGCAGCACAATCTGTTTTCCTGTTCTTGAAACCAAAGTGGATAACCTCACATTTATCCACATTAAATTGCATCTGCCATGAATTTGTCCACTCACCCAACCTATCCAAGTCACCCTGCATCCTCTTAGCATCCTCCTCACAGCAACACCGCCGCCCAGCTTCGTGTCATCCACAAACTTGGCGATGCTGCATTTAATTCCCTCGTCTAAATCATTAATATATATTGTAAACAGCTGGGGTCCCAGCACTGAGCCTTGCGGTACCCCACTAGTCACTGCCTGCCATTCTGAAAAGGTCCCGTTTACTCCCACTCTTTGCTTCCTGTCTGCCAACCAATTCTCTATCCACATCAATACCATACCCCCAATACCGTGTGCTTTAAGTGTGCACACTAATCTCCTGTGTGGGACCTTGTCGAAAGACCTTCTGTAATGATCAATAAACCAGTTGTTTGGAATCATATGTCCTTGCCTGGTGTCTGTGGGCTTGTATGTCTGCACCTGTGCCACCCCCCCCCCCCCCCACCACAGTGCCCATGGCACTCCTTCTCTGCCACCTGTGCCTCACTCCTCCCGTGCACTCCACCCTCACCACTCCCAACATCCTTTGCTCCCGCTAGCTCTAGAAACTTGCTGTCCGCTCCACATTGACAAATACCCTAGCTATATGTATGTGCCCAAGACTTTTGCACAGTACGATACATCAAAACATAAAGTGAAAAGCATCATTCTGTGTCAACGACCAACATGGTGCGAAGACTGAGCTGGGGGCAAACACTTGCGCCGTCAACATAGCATGCCACAACTCACTAACCTGAACATCTTTGGAACGTGTTTGGAAACTGGAGCAGCCAGAGGAGACGAGGGGAGCATACAGACTTCTCACATACAGCAGCGGAAGTTGAACCCCGATTGGCAATTTTAGGCACCGTAATAAAGTGATTGCGCTAGCAGCTACTTCACCACGCCTGCCAAATATTAGCAGCTGTTGTGATAGTTCAGGTTTCTAATGTTCCACTGCTCTGTGAAGAAGAGCTGAATGGATGTAGTTTGGATCTTAATGTCCAGGGTAAAGTTTGTATCTCTATAATGCTGATGACTGAAGAACTGATCCTTCACCTTGTTGTGGGAGTTAGCATTGAACCAAAGATCTGATGCATTAGCCAGTATAACAATGGTTACTGCATTTGAAAGCGATCCTTTTAGTGCTGCTTTTGTGCTGTTAAGATGTGGTATAGTTATGGACATTTTGCATTACAGGTTCACAGGTTTCATTGTTTAGGGAAAAGCAATCCTCTGTGCCTACAATATTGGAGACCTGAGAATGTTACAATAGATCACTGTGCAGTGAATCTTGATCTAACACAGCGAGGATGTAATGGGATAAAAGGATCACAGGACAGTCAATTAATACTTTTCAGTAACATGAGGATGGTTTGGAGCATTAATATAATAATAACGGAAGTGACAGGTAGTTAGTGGTTAACGTTTCTGAAATTGCAGTCTGTTCAATTTGTTGTTGTGTTACTCTTTCAGGGTCGACCAGTGGTCATCTGCGACAGGGATGATTATGAGACGATAAAGAGTGTTAACCGAGTAATTAAAGTGCCTCACAGTGTGGATTGCCTGCAGGGGATCCTCAGTGTCATCCCACTTCAGCTTCTCTCTTTCCACCTTGCTGTCCTACGAGGATATGATGTGAGTATTTATTTGCTTATGGTGGGTGAAATTCAATTCCCTTATACTCCTCCATAACTTTCATGAAACTCAAAGGCTAGAAGGAAAAAAAAACATTTTATGCCCTGGAATTATGTTGTATTATACCTGCACATCAGTGCTTACTCATTCCTTCACGGTGGTAAAGCTGACAAGTTATATTCAGTGGGGTTGATTTTAAATTGACTGTTGCATTCAACATAATAGCAGTGGGGTCAAATGCGTTGAGTTATCACTCCAGCTATCCTACCCTGCAATGTCAGTTCTGTCATAGTCAAAGAATAACCTTAAGAGAAAAGTCTAATATGGAGATGTGAAATTACAATGAATATACAGCAGGTCAGTCAGCATCTATTGGAAGGAATAAGAGTGTCATTTCTTTTCATGAGAACTTAGTTCTTGTGAGTAATTATAACTGGACTGCTCAGTAACTCTTTATTTTGTGTAAGACTTTTGCCCCTGTAATTTCAAGTCTCTTCTATTCTTAATATTTTCTGGATATAATTTTTTTTAACCTTGTTTGCAACTATTTCTCAACCATTGCTACCAGGTTGCTCATTTCTGGCTTTGGGTGGGGGTGCAGCTGTCCTCTTGCCTGTACAGTGTTGATCAGTACCATCCAAGGTGGGCTGCTCTTTGAGGTATTTTTTTTTAAAAAGAGTAAAGCATTTCACAAATGTATAGTTTTTTTAAAAAGCAGCTGATTTTAAAATCCTTTGTCATCCTGTAGCATAAACATTAATACTCTGATCTTAAAACCCCAAATCAAAGAGACCCTTTCAAGTCAACAGGAAACTTGGCCTTGTAACTGTAATTAGATGTGTTGCCCCTTGAAGTGTGTTGAGAGAGAAACAAGCAAGATTCCCAGCCACAAGAGATACTTCAGATGCTGGAATACACACAATGTGTTGGAGGAGCTCAGCAGGTCAGGCAGCAGCTACAGATGGGAATGAACAGTCGATGTTTTGGGCTGAGACCCTTCATCAAGATTCTCAGCAAGATTGCCACCCAGTATTCTTTACAGATAGATGCTCACTTGCTGATGTCAGTCATCTTTTCTCCATTTTTCTGAACATATGAAGGGTCTAAACCAAAAAGATCAACTATCCAGTTCCCTCTACCTGTTGAGTACCTACAACACCTTGTTATATAACCGTATAACAATTACAGCACGGAAACAGGCCATCTCGGCCCTTCTAGTCCGTGCCGAACGCTTACTCTCACCTAGTTCCACTGACCCGACCTCAGCCCATAACCCTTCATTCCTTTCCTGTCCATATACCTATCCAATTTTACTTTAAATGTCAATGCCGAACCTGGCTCTACCACTTCTACTGGAAGCTCGTTCCACACAGCTACCACACTCTGAGTAAAGAAGTTCCCCCTCGTGTTACCCCTAAACTTTTGCCCCCTAACTCTCAACTCATGTCCTCTTGTTTGAATCTCCCCTACTCTCAATGGAAAAAGCCTATCCACGTCAACTCTATCTATCCCCCTTATAATTTTAAATACCTCTATCAAGTCCCCCCTCAACCTTCTACGCTCCAAAGAATAAAGACCTAACTTGTTCAACCTTTCCCTGTAACTTAGGTGCTGAAACCCAGGTAGCCTTCTAGTAAATCTTCTCTGTACACTCTCTATTTTGTTGACATCTTTCCTATAATTCAGTGACCAGAACTGTACACAATACTCCAAATTCGGCCTTACCAATGCTTTGTACAATTTTAACATTACATCCCAACTCCTATACTCAGTGCTCTGATTTATAAAGGCCAACATACCAAAAGCTTTCTTCACCACCCTATCCACATGAGATTCCACCTTCAGGGAACTATGCACCATTATTCCTAGATCACTCTGTTCTACTGCATTCTTCAATGCCCTACCATTTACCATGTATGTCCTATTTGGATTATTCCTACCAAAATGTAGCACCTCACACACCTGTTTGTTGCTCCAAATTACTGCATCTGCAATCTCTTGTCTCCATTGTTCAGTTTAGAGACTGGAACTAGGAGACAGAGCCTCAAGATTAAGGGGAATAGATTTAGGATAGAGGTGAGGAGAAACTGTTTATCTCCCACAGAGTAGTAAATCTGTGCAATTCTTGGCCCAAAAAAGCAGTAGAGGCTACTTTATTCAATATATTTAAGACACAATTAAATAGATTTTTTTATGGTGGGGAAATTAAGGGTTAATGGGGGAAAAGGCAGGTAGGTGGAGCTGAGACTATGGCCAGAGAGGCCGCACTCTTATTAAATGCTAGAGCAGGCTTGACAGGGCAGATGGCCTGCTATTTCGTATGTTCTTATTATGTATCCATTTGATAGAAAACTTGTTAATTCTGTTGCGTCTAAAGTTTCCCCTTGGGTGAAGCATAGAAGGGTTCTCAAAATGTTAAGCAGCATCTCTATTGCAGCCAACGATGACAACATTTAGCTGGAGGAGGGGGAGGAAGGTGCTGGTGATGAGGGATGGTGCAATATTGATGGCAGCGGGGAGGGTGGTGGGGGGGGGGGGGGAGCCATCTGATGTACCATTACTAATCACATTTCGTTCCTTCCCTACAGGTTGACTGCCCACGAAACCTGGCCAAATCAGTGACTGTGGAATGATGAGATGCTGCGGGGTCTACACAAAAGGCGGAAGGCCAAAAGATTTTATAACCGGAACATTCTTAACTTTTTTTTAAATATATATTTTAAAAAGTACATAAACCCACTGGCATAGGTCTTTCTATTTTGTATTTAGTGTAGTGCAATTACAGTGGGCCACATCCATTCCTGAATCATTAGATCTAGAGGGAAACTTCATTCGCAGTGGGCTCTTTTCTACATTTTTTGTTGTTGTTGATGTTATATTTTATCTATTTTTTGTCAGCGTTATGACTGGGCCTCAGATTAGTTTTTCCATTTGTTTCTTGCTGTTCCTCAGTGGTCTCCTGGGGATGAAGCTCTCTGGTTGCAGAGCAGGGAGCGCTCATCTCTTGTTGAGAGAGCTGTTCTTCATAAGTGATGCAACCATTATTTTTGGACCAATTATTGACTGAGCATGTAAATATAAATTGGAATGAGGGTTGCGAAGGGGATTGGGGTTCACCTGTCGAGTTGGGATGGGAAATGAGCTGTTGTACAGATTGATAGAGCTATCTTTGAGAAATCATGATACACAGCCTGGATTGAGAGAACCATCTGATGACATCTCACGGACAAGTATCTCTAGCTCCATGTCAGCTTTGTGGCTATTGCCTCAGCTTTTCTGATAAATGAAGAGGTTTGCTGCTCACAGTGATGATTCTGGATGCAAATAATGTCTAAATTGTCCTTCTGAAATAGCAGTAAATACGGACTTTATAGTTAACCGGCTTGTTGAAAATGGCAAGTGCTGTGTTAAGTATGAAGGCAGTTCACTCACTGGAACATCCCCTCACCACCACCATCTCCCCACATGAAATACTTCCCTTCAAAATGTTGAGAGAAACACAGATTGTTGAAACTGACCAATGATTGTTTAGGCTCAAACTGAGACACCGCCATGGGAACTATGCATTATTTATGATGGCTTAATACTTTATACTGTGACTTTTAATTTAGTGGGCTCTTCAGTGAATCTAATGCTTGCAGCACAGAGTGTGAAATAATCTATGGAAGTCCCTGGCTTCTCTTTAGAAATGTGAATTAGTAAAAATTCAAATAGATGAAAATTGGATGATGGCAAACTTTTACAATCATATTAATATTAAAATTCATCCAAGGATAATTTTGTCTACCTCCTTGGATAAGCAATGATTGCATGGGGTCAGTCTACTCTGAAGCAGGCTTGTCTTTTAGCCTCTGGCCATAGCTGCTTAATTATGATGTGACTCAAATGCATGAAGAACTTCAAACTCCAATGTGCAACCAGGCATTGCTTCTGGGCCTGCCCCTTCCAATCAACGCTGACTTTATAACGTATCGCTCATAACTGGAAAAATTAAAGGAAAACTTGGCTGTATTGTTTTTTTATGTAAATATTTCAAAGGGGTTGAGTAGAACAAACCCTAGCTGCTTCTGAACTCTTGAGTCAATTGAGGTCCTGACACTACTGGATATTGGTACAGTGAGCACTGTGAAACTGGTCTGTGGGACACCAAACAATGTTGAGTGATGGGGAGGGGTGACTGGAAAGGAGCCTCAGATCAGAAGAATTTTCCTTTCACCATGTCCACCACATCGCCATCTCCATCCAGCATTCACTTGTAGATTTTAGCATTGTGTTCACCTCTCCTATTGACAGTTTGGTTCACTTCCAGTATAAAAATTGAATATACTGGAGTCTTCTCTGGGACTGGATTGTGGGCAAGAATTTCAATAAGTGAATGGATTGAAGTACTTACTTGAACTAGTCTATACTCCATAATCTTGTAAAGTTACCTAATGCAGTTGATTAATACCCCTCTTCACCATTCTCCATTCCTGTTTCAGTCTCTCATCTCCTCACCTTCCTCTGGTGCTCATCCTCCTTCTCCAGCTCTTTATCTCTTTCACCAATCAACTTTTTAGCTCTTTACTTCACCTCTCCCTCTCTCCCAGTTTTACCTATCACTTGTCACCTTGTACTTGTTCCTCTTCTGCCCCCCACACCATCTTACTCTGACTTCTCCCCTTCCTTCTCGGTCCTGATAAAGGGTCTTGGCCCGAAACGTTGATTCTTTACTCTTTTTTTTTTATAGATGCTGCTGACCTTCTGAGTTTGTCCAGCGTTTTGTGTGTGTGTGTGTGTGTGTGTGTGTGTTGCAATTGACCTGTTACACCTTTCCACCTGTTTATTGGTGATAGAGCAGGGATAGATGGTCCTTTGCAGGCAGATCATCAGTGTTATTGTGAACTTCTGCCAGCACAGTGAGATAGATACGTGGATAGGAAAACTAGGAATATGGGCACAGGCAAATGGGATTAGCTCAGCCGGATAACTTTGGGTGGGGCAGCATGGGCGAGCTTAACCAGAGGGCCTGTTTCTGTGCTGTATGACTCTGATCCTGTCACCCCTATCCCCCCCCAGGCTGACTTGCTTTGTCAATTAATGCAGGGCACGGTTGGTAAGTGGGTAGACTAAACTGTTTGAAATACAGCTGGCAGAGTTGAATATGCTCTTTTATTCACACAACTAAGTGTATCCAGTGCTGTTTTTAAAAAAAATTTGTCCCTGTTTCCATTCCTAAATTTGCTTGGATTGACAAACGATCTAGGCTTATCCATATTCAGCTGGGGCAAGTGTCTGCGTGGTTCTTTGCACTATGTAGTGTTTCACATAACACCGGAGTCTCCTCAACTGTTCAAATTCAATGAGTGCCTGCTGCCCCTTGCTCTAGATTCAGTAGACCAGTTCTTATTGTGGTTCTGCACTTTTAATTGTGACCATGGGAATGTGAGGCACAGTGGCCCAATACTGCGAAATGCAGTCAGAGGAGTGGTTTTGATTGTTGCTTTGGGGTGTTCTCTGTGGAAGTAGAATTCATTTTGATTACTATCAGGTGGAATAATAAATAAATTCACCATGTAGTGTTTGAGACAGAGGAGACAGTGGGCCCGAGGCTGTAATTTTCTGCATTATGAAGGTATGAAAGCCTGGCTTGACAGCATGAAAACAATTTTAGTAATACATCAGTTTGTTCTAGGGCCATGTACATTTTCCAACTGTTTTCCCTGGAAATTGAGTTATTTAGATGCAAAAATGTTTATTGTATAGCTTTGTATTCAAACTAGAGTGGTGTCTGGACTCATCACTATGTTCTGCTCATTCAGGAGCGGCGTTAATCTGGTTCATTTTCCAGTGCAGATTTATCCACTTTTGAAGGCAGACTACCATTGCTGGTTTGTTTAAAAGCTACCACTCAGACCCACATTCAGATCCTCTCACCATTGCCAGACAATCTTCCAAGGGTGGCATGGTAACGTAGTGGTTAGCACAATGCTGTACGGTACAGGCCCACCACTGCCTACATACGGAGTTTCTACGTTCTCCTTCTGAACCGTGTGGGTTTCTTCCGGGTGCTCCAGTTTCCTCCCACAGTCCAAAAACCTACTATTTGGTAGGTTAATTGGTCATTGTTAGGCTAGGATTAAAGTCGGGCGATTGCTGGGCAGCGTGGCCAGAAGGGCTTATTCTGTGCTGTATCGCAATAAATAACTAAACCAGTTCAGGCATGTAAGAGCTGTGATGCCTGTCTTCTGGAATTGAGCATCTGTCTTCCACTGTATCTGAGACTGGTAGCCACAGTAGCTAGGTCAGAAAATCAGCCACGTTTTCCATACTGATAGAAGCAGTCCATATAGGGCAGGAATTCCCAACCTTTTTTATGCCATGGACCCTTACCATTAACTGAGGGGGTCCATGGGCTCCTGATCTAGGTTATGTTGCATTTAACCAGCTTTTAAGATATCAGGTTGCCTGATTTTGAAACTTTCTGATAGTGGAACACAATGAGATCAGTAATGTTAAGGTTTCTCCCAGAATGTATAGAAAATTGTAAAATACCGAACGTGCATCAGAATTGAAACAATTCATCCTGGATCACATCAACTACAAAAAGTGATTTCTTACAGAATAAGAAAGACTGTGTAGGCAGCTTTCAAGATTTGCATTGTCTGTCGTCACAGAGCTCATCACTGGCCTTATTGGCTCAGTATATGAAGAAGTTGATTTGGGAGTTGGGACCAATAACAAGGTGAAGCTAATTCTTCATGCAAATGGACGTTGGGCTAATCCATAGGTACTCCCTGCTTCCGTCACCAAAAAAAAATCCCAGGTGATCAAGTTTGAATAGCAATGCACAATCTGGAATGTGTGTGTGTGTATTCTGGTTGCTATGTCTAATCTAAACACAAAATAACATGAGCAATAATAATCATGCAATTTTAAAAAGTTATTTAAGGAACTTAGTTCCTCTTAATGCTGTCAATGTCATCATGAACGCAATGGTACTATTGTAAACGTAGTGAACTATAGCACTGGTGCGTTGGTTCAAGAGTACAGGGCTGTGCAGATATTTTCTGGGTCTAGCAGTCCATTTCCCACTGCACCAAGATGAACTAACCTGAGAGGGCAATATGGTCTGCTAAGCAAAACCACATTCATTTTTCACTGACTGCCACTTCCAGTTTCCTTGTATGATAACACACCTGAACATTTAGAGTCTGTGGTCCCACCAAATTACAGAAATGTCTTTGGGGAACGTGTCAAATTAGAACCTTTTATATGACTGCCACTCCAGCTTTCAGATTGCTATTGTGGTACTGTTCAGAGCAATGACAAAGCATTTCGACCCAACTATATCTGCATATCATTGGGATAATGAATTTCACCAAAGGCAAACTGCTGCTATGTGAGACATTGTTGGGAAATTGAATAATTGTTTATATTTTGTAGAACAATTAATACGTTAAGTGTTATTGGTCTGGTCTGAGAGAATGGGGTAACAGATGATTGTATTCCGCAGTGATGATTGTTATCAGATAATATAGAATGTTGTTCCTTGTATTTTCAAATGTGGCATATAAGAAGCAAATTATCAGTATACATTAACAGCCAGATTCCAGAGTTGAATACATTCCATCCGTATGTTGGGCATTTCTTACTAAGTTCCACTTTTAGTGTCTGAATTGTTATGTGTGCAGCATTAAAACTGCCCCTAACTTGGCACTGGAATTGTTGCTCACATGTGATAGCAGGATATTTGGAATGGGAATTGACTACAAGTGTATTTGTCACGTTAAGTGCTCTTGAGATTGATTGAGGCTTGTACTGTTGGAGAAGAATGAGGGAGCTTTTCTCTGCATCTGGCTATTATTGCCTCACATAGGAGTACTTAACCCTACTTGACCAGCAGAGAGTGCCTTTCACCAGCACCAACATCACTCACATTCATACGTTCCAAACGTCTTATAAATTCCTTGATTTTCGCCATAGGTTTAAAAATCCCTGTGAATCAGTCTACAGAAAATAGGACCATGGGTTCACTGCACGATGTTGTTGGAACAAAATCTACCATTTTTATTTGAGTATGTGAATGATAATTCTCAGCATCCATTACTTAAAAAAAAAATCCCATATTTTTGAGATGGAATTAAAGTCACAACCCTGGACTAGAGCTTGTATTCCTATGTGGCATTGTGGCACAAATATTAACTTTACAAGTTAATACAGTTGTTAAGGACCTTTGTTTGGGTTCATCAAAACATATCATCGGTTGAGAAATTTCTATAATTTGATGAAAATGACTTGTCCAGTATTGATGCAACTTATTGCCCCTAATGGCATCCACACTATATACATTGCACATGGCCAGGTGAATAACTTAATAAAGGGGTACCTTTTAGCTTTGTGTAGCTGCTGTTTAAGGAGGTACTTTGCTTGTTTTACTGTGAAAGGAATGATAGAATCTTCTGTTTGCTAATCTCGTTTGTCTCAGTAATTTGTCTTTGTGATTAGCTCCTGCGGAAACTGCTTATGCGAACTAAAATCTTGTAAGTGTGCACCATAGACTATTTTGGTTTGTATGATTTTTAATAAAAAGTACATAGAGATATTCTTCAAGACTACTGTTCAGCAGCTCTGCACTTTTGTGTTGTAACTATAGACATGATCCAGCAAAGACAGACATTTTTAAATGATGTGTCATAGATTTGTCGGTTGACCAGCAGATACACCAGGACCTTTATACAGGGCCTTTGCTAGATTCTGGCCTGTACTTTGTGGCAAACTGGCTTTAATTTCTGGCCCAAACTGATTGGATTAACAACTCCTCTCAAAACAGGCATACTGTAAAGACGCCATTGGCCTGTCACACAAATGGTTATTGGAAAAAGAAAGCGGAAATACCAAAGATAATGCATTTAACATAATTAACAGCCAGCATCGGTTGGTTATTGTAGAACAAGGGAAGGCAATTTAAGTATTATTGTTCCACTTTTAATTGCTGTTTCTGCTGCAATCCATGATATATACTAATTTTTTTGAAAGCACTTTTAGTGACACTGGAGACACCTCCATTCATTAAAGGCGGTATTGTTAGTGGCTCCTATTACATTCACACAAGTGAAGTCACTTATTCTGTTAGCACTACAGTATGACAAGAATAGCCTCCATGAACTTTCCTGGAACACTGATCTGTTTGGCCATGATGTAAACTTCATATGTTGCAACCCAGTATAAGTAAGACTCTCACACAGTTGTTACTGGCATACCAAGTTTATTGACAAAAGTTACATTAAGGGGAATACAGCATGGGCAAAAACAATCTCATCATTTTTTTTTCTCTTTACAATCATTTGTAAGTATTTTGATCTCCACTCAGACTGAGCCTGGATCCATCCCTGAACTCCATTTTCTGACCTAGCTTTTGCTCTTCACTCTAGCGATGGGTTGAAAGGGCCATTGGTTACCTCACTTGAGCATTTGATGCAGGAGTTTCCAACCTGGGCTCTATGGACCCCTTGCTTAATGGAATTGGTCCATGGCATTAAAAAAGGTTGGGAACCACTGGTCACCACAGATTTCTTGCTGTTTCAAACATTTCACAAGATCTATCAAACAATATTAATGCACATTTAACAAAAATGCTGCTCTTTGGTCCTTAACACTCACTTTGCCTCCCATTGTAGAACTAAAACCAACATACTAGTGTATCTCCTACTGGAAACACACTACAAGGAAACTCTTTTCGCAAATTCTGTTTCCAATGCAGTTGCATCATTTGGGTTAATTTTTTTTTAGCATCCTGACATATTTTTGATGGATAGCTTAAAGTAATGTTAAATCTCAGGTCCATTCTCGGAGGTGAGGGCGGTGGCTTGTTGCAATTCTTTTCCTTTCATAGTGCTGTGAAAAGTTTGGCACATTTGTATCATTCCCATCTTCCATTTTAGCATGGCACTCTTACTGGGTTAATGGAAAACTTTATTTGCAAAACAGGCGGCAGTAATCTTTCAACCTGTTGTCTCTTGTGAGTGCAGAGAACCATCTTTCAGAGATTGTATGAAGATGAGAGGTCATGGCATTCCCAGCCAGTTAGTACAAGCAGGTCAAAATTCGGTGCAAGGGTCAACTCACAGGCGGAGTGAAGCATTATTTACAGTGTGTTAAATGAATATCATATTTTTCAGCCTCCTTTCAACAGAATGACACTCAACAGACTGGTGAATATGCAAAGTATATTGACCAGGGTGTGGACCCTGGTCAGACACACGGACTTTGTTAGGGGAGCTTATTTTACTTGAGTGGTTAATGTCCATCTCATGAACTGAGGCTTGCTGGACAACATCTGGTGCCAGTTAATACAATGGTGTTGGGTTTATACCTGTGCAACTGAACTAACAGTGTATACCCTTCTCAACAGTGAATCGGGCGAGCTTTAATGGTAGTCTGGTTTTGTGACCGACCTTTTGCAATTTGAGTATTTTTATTCTATTTGTTCATCCTGGATTTATTTAATGAAGCAAATTTAAACTTCCCAGCGTTGATGCTGAGGGATTTCAGCTCTGTTACCATGCCTCACACTGTACAGCAGTGCTACATGTTCCACAGCTAAATAGCATTTCTGAGACTGGTCTTGGGTATTATGTATGTCTTTTAAATACCAAGGTCAGTTATACTTATGGAAAAAGTTGAACATTGTACATTCTCACCAGTCTGTGTTATGTCAGTCTTAATGAGTTTACAAGATTGTCTTAAATTTTTAAAAATTAAATCAATGTATTTATGTTGAATGTGAAAGTAAGGCAGTCGTTCAAAAACTCTTAAGAAACTTTAAAACAGAACAAACAGGCAATATAACAATTAACAAGCACAGCTTGATAAACATGCCACAAACAAGTAACGTCTGTACAATAATTTACTAAACCCACCCCTCAAAAATAAAAAAAATCCCTACACTACATTTGAAATACTTCAATTGGGTAAATACTGAATATGTAGTGAAATATTACAGATACCACACAACCCTAGCTCATCTATCATTATGTCCACCTTGTAATTTTTTTTCCTTGGGTTACAATGAGCTTGCAAACTTCTATGACCTCCATAACTTCTATAGCATCAATGCACCAAGAAACCGCTGCAGATTATTGCCTGTGTTGCATGACTGCTTCTCTCTTGCAATCTTCTATCCAGTACTTTAATTGGAGTACCTACCTATATTACACATTCTCATCAGTATTTGGAGTGCAATTTTTCAAGGAAGTTCCAAGCTTAAATACTAGAGCTGTGAATGCCTTCCTGATGTAAAATAGTGATTATGCTTTGAGATCTGTAACCCTGATGTAAAATAGTGATTATGCTTTGAGATCTGTAATCCAGGTGATATAAATGCAAGGTCCACTAGAGCAACTTATTAAGAGAATCTCAATATCTGATTATTTTTTTTTGGCCATTAACCGTCAGCTTGACCATAAAATAACTGCTTCATGGTATGCTGAAAGTCAGTTTCCCATTGCTACTTAGTGGTGTCTGTTCCTTCACAACGTAGGAATCTACTTCAAAGAGAAATGTCCTTACGCTTTAAGCCAAAAAGAGGGTATAGAATGGGAAGGGAAATAAATCCTGACCTGTGACAGGTGCCCCACATGGGGACACCTGCTATTTCTAGTGACTGATATGTGGATATAATCTTCAAAATCCATCAGTGAACCGTGGCAGTGATCATCCTCAAGTTGAGCAGACAGCTCTTGTCCTGTGTCCTCATGCCATCCAGCGAGCCAAGCAAGCCACTGAAGTGTCACAACAGGTAAAGGATAAGGGGAAAGTGCGGTTTTTCAAAGAGCTGACGCAAACAGGAAAATGAATGGGCTCTATTATTTTAAGACTCATCAATTCTGTAAGAAAAATAATGAATACAGCTCCCTCAACCTCGATTATATATTTCTGCATTACCCTTTTAGTAATGTTATTCGCCATCGTTACTGAAAGTTTCAACACATTATTCCAGTTTATTCCATGAAAGTTCTCATTTCCCTGACATCATCAAAATACTTATAGAAAACTCGAATCACAAATACTAAGATCTACTGTTTCCACAACTATAGATCATATCCGTTCTCGGTATTTATATAAAAGAAGTCTCCCCCTTGATTTTTTTTCTTTTACCCAGTACGTTAAGTTCTGCCCTTGTTCTATGAGTATTTTGGTCTTGGAACTTTCCGTTTACCCCATGGAAGCCCATCATTATTTTGTACACTTTTATCTCTTCAACCTTTTTTCATTTCTATGAACAACCCCCCTTTTCCCTTCCAGTTTAACGTTGTATCTGAAATCCCAAATCCTTCACACTATTCCAGTAAATACTTTCTCCACCCTTTCAAAGACCGCATTCAAGTTGTTAAAAAGCCAAAAGTAAGCTCAGTACTCTGTGACCTAATCATTGTTTTACAAAATAATGCATAACCTTCTGCTTTTGTACTTATGAAGTTCAGGATCCCAAAAGCTTTAAAAACAGCACATTCAACATTCCTTGCCACGTTTACATTTTTATCCGCTTACATACACAAGTCTCCCTGTCCCCCTGCACACCCTTTAGAATTGTGCCGTTTAATTGATATTCCCTTTCCTTGCCCTTGGATATACTGGTAGGGCGGGGGGTATTTGTCTTATTTCTGCAATGCACGTTTTAGGTACAGCTTCCCCCCCCCCCCCCCGCCTCCAGAGTTTTGAACGGCCTATGCATAGTCCCTCACTATTCCTCTTTTGTACTACTTATTTATTTTTATTGTAACTTGGGGTAATTTTTATGTACTGTACTGTGGTCACAAAACAAATTTTACGACATTATGTCGGTAATAAGCCCGATTCTGATTCAACCGATCTGAAAGAATCGGTTAGTGCAATACTGGCATTCACCGCGAGGAGTCGCAAGCACACAAAGTCTCCCCCTCCCCCCCCCCCCCCCCCCCCACACACACAACTCCCCCACTCCCCACAATATTCAAGGAAGCACATCCTCTCATAACTTTTGAACGTTTGCAAACTGGGCCCGCGCTATGGAATTCATCTTGCTTCAGGTTTGTGACATCCAGCACAAAAGAAAACCTTGTCAAGAAAGGGGTTTATTTCAGATTACACTATAGATCTGCCAACCTATCATTTTCCTTAGCAGTTTTAACAGTAACCAAAGGCACTGCAGCCCACACAGCCACTCATAATCCCAGCAAAAGCGGCAGTTGTTCGAAAGGCTGATTTTCAGATTAAAATTACTCAGCAAGCAGTTTGCAATTTGTGGCGATGGGGAAGTGCTATTTCAAGGACAAATGTTTCTGAATTAGGTTTGCTCTATAATATGTCTAAATGAATAAAAGACTCTTTTGTTTCTGCGCTTGCAGTTACTTTTACTAAATACTCCAGTCACTGCTTCAAGCTGTCAATGGACCGGGAAAAAATGTACAAAAAAAATGGTAGTGTGTTAATGGGGTTTCCCATTGTCCAGATATGATTTACTGGAGGTGAGTGCAAGTAACTCCAGGAGAAATATCAGTGTAGTATTTATTATTTTTTAAAAATCAGCCACTTTAATTCATTATACAACTACCAATGTTTGTAATTGTTTGGTGAGGCTTGCCGGAACGCAAATTGTGTTGAAGTACCTAACTTCGATTTGCAGCGCTAATAATTATGTGCGCGTTAGGTTAATTATCCAGTTTACATCGTCCTTGGTGTGTAGGTGAGTGGCAAAGTGGGGGAGGGTTTGATGAGAATGTAGGGAGAATAAAATAGCAACTCACTTTAGTTCTGAAGAAGGGCCTTGGCCAAAAACGCCGACTGTTTACTCTTCCTTATTGCTGCCAGCATTTTGTGTGCGGCGTTAGGATTTCCAGATTTCCTCGCGTAGGTTTTAATGCTGAATTGGTGGGTGAAGGTCGGTACAGACTCTACTTCTGACTCTAAGGACCTCGATATTGATTTGAATGTTGCAAGTGAAAATGAGGACCTAAATGGCATTGAAAAGAATGGTTACACAGATGCAGGTCACCCTTGGGCAAGGTGTAGCACCTGCTTAGCCCACCCCACCAATCAGGGTCACGTGAAGCCAATGGGAAAAGTTGGTGGATGGTCCTATGAGCAGCCGGTGCACATCTCAAGTCCTGGTTATGCGACCACTGACGCCAGGCAGATGATCTCTGAAGAGTATCATTAATGGCTGGGGTCACCGGTCTTGTAAGGACGTTGCCCAGAAGAAGGCAATGGCAACCCACTTCTGTAGAAAAATTTGCCAAGAACAATCATGGTCAAAGACCATGATCGCCCACATCATACGACCCAACATTGGCACATAACGAACACATGGTGTATCGAGAGTGTTTATCGAGAGCTTCTGGTGCTTTCCCTGTCGTGTTTATGGTGTGAGTGGAATGTGTAGGGCTGGTCCAGGACAGGAGAAGAGTATCAATCTGGATCACAGTGACAAAAATGGCTAAAGTTTAAAGCAATGTTTGGAATTGGTAATCAGCTAAAACCTGACATTGCTAGGTTCATATCTGTGTTTATGGAATAAAGAAAACTTATTAACTGAGTTGTGTTTATGCAGGAAATGTGTACTGGAACTGCCTTGCATTTTTGTGCCAGTGGGATTGAGCTGTTTTGTCCAATTATTATAAGACACTGAACCAGATGAAGTATTGAGCCGACTTAGTGTAGCTGTTGTTGTCCACATGATCAGGTGACATTACAATGCGGGAGGTCATAGTCAAGGAGATTGTCTGCCAGACCACTATTCAATTAATTTTGATCACTGTTGTAGAGTTAGTGCAGCACGAAATGACTCCATAACAATCCGCTTCAAACCTTTGAACTAACACTTTTCTTTGATCTACCAAGCTTATTCCAGCTCTTCTTGGAGTATTCCAATCAGAGGCCAGACTGTTCAGATACTTGTTTCGAGGCAGGTTAGGTATGGTGCACCTTTTCTTTTCCAGCTCCTAAGTTCCAGTCCCACATAAAAAAAGATTGAACAACTGCTGAGCGGTCAGGGACGCTGGACCCCTCCAGTGCCCAGAAGAACGATCAACACTGGCCCTAAATTTGACCGTGCAGGGTCAAGGCCACCACCCAGCCTGATGACTGGCCATGCGCTCATCAATTCAAAGATGGGATTGATATTATTGGAGAAAGAAACCTTCCAAGTTGGAGAGCATTGTGCAAGTGTAGTCTTTTCTCTTGGTTTAAGGGAGCCATGGAGAATGGAAAGTCTTGAGTAAATATTGAGAACTTGGTGGTTTTCATGTGGGCCTTGTGGTATGTTTGCATGTCTTGACCAGGTCATAGAGAAAAGTTGAAATTTTAGTAGCTGTGGCAACAGTTCTTGTGGTTAATATTACTGTTAGTCGTCCTCGATCAAAGCCTGGTATTTCTAGATCAGTGACTATGCTTGTTTTCAGAAAGCGGTTTGGGTGTTGTGAATCCCGTGATCAGGCTGGAGTAGTTTACTCCAGACACGTCTTTGATAATCATCAATGCTCGACTTTCCAGCTTGCCATACTTTGTTAGTTCCCAGCACATGACATTTAATTTGTTCAATTAACCGAGTAACTTCAGCACTAGCTGCTGAGTAAAGCCCCCTGCAGATCCAAGCAAAATCCTTCCAGTATAATCTTCAAAGTAGCTGGCTCCCTTTCCTATCCGTCACAAATACAACTTTGACTCTGATGCGTGGATTTCAGTCAAAGAGTTACAGGAGCTTTGTGTTGAGTACGGTGGACGCATTGTGGTGGAAGAAATACAAGCTTTTGAAGTTTAGTTAAGGCCTCCCACTGATTTACCTAAATTGAGGTTCTCGGAGGTTGTTAGATCTCCCACTCTTGAGTCGATGTATTCACACCAGATTTCAGATTTGTCTGCACTAATTGATGCACAGAGTCATGCCCTCTGTGTGTTCCAGTCGAAGCCTTTCTAGAGGAATTGAGGGTGAATAAGCTTGGAAAGTTCACCTGTATTCACCCTATTCAACTAAATCCCAGTTCAGACATGGGCAGGATAACATGCAGAGAACATCTCCACCTTCCTTTCTTTTTCATTCTTCAGTTCTTACTAATGATCCAAACCAAAAGGGCTCAAGCTTCAGGTACTCGGACAACTTGGGATGGCACGCTACTGAAATGGTTAGCATAAAGCTTAACAGTACCAGTGACATTGGGTTTCAATTCCCATCGCTGTCTGAAAGGAGTTTCTACTTTATCCCTGTGGCCGTCTCTGGATGCTCCAGTTTGCTCCTACATTTCCAAAGATGCACAAGTTAAGAGTAAGTTGTGCGCATGCTCTTGTGGGCTGCCCCCAGCACATTCTGAGACTGTGTTGGTCGTTGATGCCAATAATGCGTTTCACTGTAGTTTCAATGTATCTGTGACAAATAAAGCTTATCTCTATATGTTAACCGAAGATTAGCAAAGTGGTTAAGATCTGAAGTGCTCTCCCAAATAGGAGTAGCACACAAGATGATAGAGGAACTCAACAGATCAGGAGCAAAGTGGACAGTTAACGCTTTGGGATGAGAAGACACTTCATCTGGAGTGCAGTGGAAGGTCATGTGACTGTTGCATCATGTCACATAAATCTAGTGTTGCTCAATTCCAGCATCTGCAGTCCCTTGTGCCTCTAGCTTTCAAACAGGGATCAGATATATGGAAAAAGAATAGGGGGAATGGCATTATAAAGGCAAGGATGGAATATTGAAGCTTTATAAAGCAGTGGTGAGGCCTCACTTGTAGTATTGTGAGCAGTTTTGAGCCCCTTATCTAAGAAAGCTTGTGCTGAAATTGGAAAGGGTTCAAAGGAGGTTCACGAAAATGATTCTGGGATTGAAAGGCTTGTTATATAAGGAGTGTTTGATGACTCTGGGCCTCTACTCACTGGAATTTAGAAGAGTGAGGGGTGACCCCATTGAAACCAATTGAATTTTGGAAGGTCTCGGTAAGAGTTGATGTCGAGAAGATGTTTCCTCTGCTGGGTGAGTCTGAAACCAGAGGACACAGCATCAGAATAGAGGGATGTTCTTTTAGAATAGAGATGAGGAGGAATTTCTTTAGCCAGAGAGTGGTGAATCTGTGGATTTGTTACCACAGCCGGCTATAGAAGCCGTCATTGTATATATTTAAGGCAGAGGTTGATAAATTCTTGATTAGTCAAGGCATGAAGGGATTATGGGGAAAAAGGCAGAGGAGACT
This sequence comes from Hemitrygon akajei, assembly GCF_048418815.1. Taxonomy (NCBI): domain Eukaryota; kingdom Metazoa; phylum Chordata; class Chondrichthyes; order Myliobatiformes; family Dasyatidae; genus Hemitrygon; species Hemitrygon akajei. The sequence goes on along the minus strand of NC_133124.1, from coordinate 202,771,794 downwards.
GGGGCTGAGAGGGAAAATGGATCAATCATGATGAAATGGCAGAGCAGACTCGTTGGGGGATATGGTTTAATTCTGCTCCTATGTCTTATGGTCTTAACTGGACTCAAATTAGCAGTAGCTAGCACAACCTAATGGGCTGAATAACCTCTTTCTCTGCTGTATTATTGTATGAATTTGATAGACAGAAAGCCTTTTTCTTCTGTCACAGAATAGTTAATCAATGGATTGTGTTCATACCATCATATTAGCATGGGTCTCTCGAGAAGGTGCTTGCCAGGCTTTTGAAATTGGGAGGAAGTTCAGAGATAGAAGCTTGGCTCTAGACCAAGAAGACCAAGACTACAGAACCCCAGCTTAAAATATGGGAAGCTACTGAAGCTCATGTTTAGGAATGAAAAGGAAAGGTTACTGAGTCAACATTGAAGCCTGAGAAGCAATTAGATCATTGCATATGTGGTTTGAACTTGTACTTTCAATGGTCTCCAGCTATTATTTGTCTTTAATATTGGCACATTTACCTTTCTAATGAGTTGGGCTTCAGCTGAACACCTGACAACATGCGTGTATACTGTAAGCATAAAAGTATTCTGGATGTTAGGAAGAGGGGCAAGTTTCTCTCCGGAACTGTTGCTTAACATTGACCTGGTGCAGCACCTTTGTGCTGATCATTGAACCTTGTGCTCAAAGCAACACGCATAAAATGCTGGAGGAACTCAGCTGGTCAAGCAGCATTGATGGAAATGAATAAACAGCTGACATTTCGGGCCAAGACTCCTCTTAAGGACTGAGGAAGAAGGGGGAAAGATGCCAGAATAAAAATGTGGGGAGAGGGGAAGGAGGCTAGCTGGGTTGGAAAGATAAAAGGGCTGGAGAAACAGGAATCTAATAGGAGAGGAGAGTTGACCGTAGGAGAAAGGGAAGGAGGAGGAACACCCGGGGGAGGTGATAGGCAGGTGAGAAGAGGTAAAAGGTCAGAGTGGGGAGGACAGGAAGGTGGGAATTGTTTTAACAGAAGGAGTAATCGATATTCATGCCATCAAGTTGGAGGCTACGCAGACAGAATATAAGATGTTGCTTCTTCATCCTGAGGCTGACCTCATCTTGGCATAAGAGGAGGCCGTGGACCGGTGTGGAACGGGAATGGGAATTAAAATGTTTGGCCACTGGGATGCTTTGCTTGTGGCAGATGGAGCAGAAGTACTTGGTGAAGCAGACCCCCAATTTACAAGAGGTCTCATCAATGTACTGGAGGCCACACTGGGAGCACTGGACACAGTAGATTCATATTGCCTAGGGGAGGAACAAAATTAAATAATCCAGACAACATCTGACTTAACTGTGTGTTAGATATCAAAAGCAGAGTGAAACCATTCATCGTTGACTTCCATTTCCTTAAATTCTTCATTACTGCCTAGTTTTTCAGTGATTTTTTATTTCCTCTGTTCCGGCTGATGCTCTGTGTGAATTCTTCTATTGGCCAGTTATCCATAGATGTGGCACTGCAGTAGTAGGAGAGCACTGTTGACAGGGTGCTGATGACACTGTAATTTATTTTGAAGTTTAGTTTGCCAACTGAGGACATTGTATTGACCCCAGTATAGGTCCCATAGTTGGAAATGAGATTATGGGATCAACTTGCCCTGAGTTTCCATGCAGAAAGCAATGATTTTTTAAAAAACTGGCAGCCAGCGGGTAAAAAAACAAGGGTAGTAGTACCCACTTAAACACCCAAAACATACAGAACATTGGCCAGCAGATGAGAAGACACACTCATTTTGGGTGAGTTGTTTCTTGATTTCTGCACCTGTTTATTACATCTGGGAGTACAGGGTCAAATCATAAACATGACAAAGTCTGCAGATGCTGGAAATCCAGAGTAACACACACAAAATGCTGGAGCAACTCAGCAGGCCAGGCAGCATCTATAGGAAAGATGAAACAGTCGACGTTTCAGTCCAAGACCTTCTTCAGGACTGACGAGGAAGGGGGAAGTTGCAAGAACAAAAAGGTGGGGGGGAGGGGAAAGAGGCCAGCTGGAAAGTGATAGGGGAAGAGCATGTGGTCGAAGAGTCAGAGGGCAGCGGAGATCACCGAGGGGGAGCAGTGGGAGAGGGTTTTGCTATACTTCCGTCGAAAAGAAGATTTAAACTTCCTTAGGGTAACCATCCCTCAAAGAGACTGCAGTGGTGTAGTCAATCATAAACATGAGGAAGTTTGTAGATGCTGGAAATCCAAGGCAACACACACAAACTGCTGCAGTAACTCCAGATATTGGTATGTCTGATCTGTTAGTCCACCGGGGCAGCAGCAGCTCCAGATTGACCAGACCTGACAGACCGGATATACTTCAAATCCAGCCCTTCAACTTCACACTGGCTGTGACTGACCTATCCAGATCAACACCTGTTACTTGCTGGGAAACACACACAAAATGCTGGAGGAACTCAGCAGGCCAGGCAGCATCTAGGCATAGAGTAAGTTGATGTTTCAGGCTGAAACCCTTTGGCAGGACAGGCTGGGAAAGGTGACTTTTCATTCCCTTTTACTTTAAATAAAATTAGTGTTTCTAACTAATTTACACCAGAAATTTTAATTGCATTGGTTAATGTTAATTTCTTCATTAATTTTAAAGTTTTGTGACATTTCAATGTTTTGAATGTCTTTGATCAGGGACAGGTGAAAAGACTCCTGGCAGCTGCCATTGGGTGGTGGTGGGGGTTGGCTCTGGAAGTGGGACAGCAGGACCTGCATTCTCCCAGTGGCCTTGAGGGCACAATGTTGGCTACAGAGTGACCATCTGGGGAGAGGGTGAGGGTCTGAACATGAGACAGTTGGCCAGGTCAAACAAAATAAAGCCTCTTACTGCTCATTCCAATACATAAATAATCATTTCCACTCAACACCACTGACATCATTCCATTTCACACCCGAAAACTACGGCAACACACAACCTTGTTCGCCAAAGCTCGTCCTGTCTCCAGCTCTTATCGTATCTCCACTTCACTCCTCCTTCACCTGCCCTTCTCCCCACCCCCATTTCACAATCTCTCTCATTCCTCCTCCACCACTCGCTCACTGTCCCCTGCAACCTCAGCCTCTCCTTCACACCAAACTCAGTTTTGAAGAATGAGTTCCCTGGAATCGTGGCCAATATTGGTCATTTTGACAAACGGGGAGATGGAGTCTATTTTTAAATAAGTAATGCTGAGGAGTGGGTGGGGAATTGGCCTTTCACATGGGCATGATATCCACCATCTTGGGAGTGGGCACAGACTGGATCCCAGATATCATTGTTCCTCACTCTGTGTCAGGATGCATATGTTGGATTAGAACCACTCTGTCTCACTGCCAACATTTCAGCAATCTCAATGCTTTCCTGTGTAATCAGGCTGTCCTGAAATGAAGCCAGTTCTGACTGTGCTTGGAATATTTAATTTTTTATTTCATTTTAATGATACAGCATGGAGAAGGCCCTTCCAGCCACACAACCCAAGTAACCCCTGACAACCCTGATTTAACCCTATCCTAACCACGGGACAATTTACAATGACCAATGAATCTACCCAGTACATCTTTGGACTGAGGGAAGGAAACTGGAGCACCCGGGGAAAACCCATACATTCCACGGGGAAGGATGTGCAGACTCCTTACAGAATGGTTTTTCATGGAGGTGAACTGCACCATCCTTCCCAACTTACAGCTCTTGTTTCTTGAAGATATTGCAGTTATCCCTTCGCCAGTTCTTTCCCAAGACATTGCCCTCTACTTTGGCCTCTGACGGTGAGTGAGAGTATCCTCTTAAACTGCTGAAGCATTACTGCAGGGGTTATACCATCAACACTTGTCATTAACATGCATTACTGAAACTGCGTTGACTGAAAAACGTTAGATGGTGACGTGAACCCTTTGCCTCTGAGAGGGCCACAACCTTGCCGTAGGGTTGGGAAGCTTGCGTGCCTCAAAGACCCGCAGAGCTATGTTGGCTGAAGTCAGGGCCTTGTGCTTGACACTTGGTAGGGTCCCCCATGCCAAACAGGTCAAAGGGTAGAGGCCAGACTAAGAGTGGTCCTCTGGGTTCGGGGGCTCAAGTCAGGCTAACAACCCTGACTGGTCAAATACAGCAGTGAAGAACCCTTCTATATCTGTACGCGATGGTGTTCCTCTGTCACCACGCTGGATTTGCATGACTGGCACTGGCCACACCTGGGACGCAATGGAGAAGATAGCCAAGGACAGACAGAGATGGAGGACCTTCATTGCTGCCCTGAATGCCAGCAGTAACAATGAACCCTTTGGAGCAGCAGGAAGTCTCCAAGGGCTCCAGACCTCGGCGCTCGACTTCACCTGAATATTGTTGATTTACCCAATTGTGGCTTGCTTTGCCTGTTAATTATTCCCAGAAGATTTTCCCGTGCTGTTTATTGGTAACTGCGGGCTTTTTGTGCGACTTGTACTATTGAAGTTGCACCCGTTGATCACTCATTTTTCAGTCTTGAACTAGCCTTTCCATAGTGACGTTCGCTTTGAGGGACCTGTGGATCTTTATTGATTCTTCTGTGCGTAAACTCTCGCCAGTGTACTATACTCGAGCCTCCAGTTACTCCGCGCCAAAGTCCGCTAGTCTGAGTTTATTGTTACAGATCGCTAAAGGCAAAATGGGTGGGGGGGAAGAGTCCAGGACGTCACCCCACTACCATTCTCTGGATTCAGCCACTGGCCCCCAATTGATGAGGTTAATAAATTTGATTAAGGATTACTTTCCCAGGAAGTTGCACATATTCGTTATAATTGTCTCAAACTAAAAGAACACTATTGTTTAACAAGCCTGATCCCTTGTTACTTTAATGGAGAAGATCTGGTCTACAGTGCTGTTCAATAAATTGTCCCCTCACATCCAGTTTACAGCCTTTCTATCTGTGCCATTCTTCCCTATGTCTCAGTTCAATCAGTACATCTACCTTCATTGCTCTCTGAATCTTCCTTTTATTCTCAAACCATAATGATTGCTCTATGTTGCATGAAAGCCACACTGAAATCAATGAGCTGTTTTCTGCTTTGACTACTTCATCCCTGAACTTCAAAACAATAGAAATCGATTCTGTTTGTTAGTCTTTCCTGCAAGGCTTCTAAATCCCAAATGGTGTCAGCTAGTAATTTCTTCTTCAATCTAATTTACCAGCCCCTACATGAAGAAGCTTTGGTCAATCCTATCAGTTCATTAACGTTTTGCAAGTTTTCAACTAATTCCTCAGACCTCTTGATTAAAAAACGGACCTGAAGGTTTGAGGGGCAAAAGGTCCTCATAGACTGAATCTCAAACTCGGGTATGAGTTCACTCCAAACTGCTTACAAAATATAGCATTTCACTCCAAAATGAGATGTTGGCCCTGACCATAGAATTCTGAATTCCATATTCAGTTCTATTATTGTCCCTTCACAAATGTTCCCAAGCTGCGATGCATGCGATTGTAGATCAAACTGCTATCCTGTGAGGAAGTTAGGATGCACGGTAATCCGTAACCAGTACTGGTAAACCTACCTCTTCAACATTCTTGCCATTACTGGTAGGGCCTGCCATTAGCAGCATATAAGAACATCTGCTTACAACAACTCAAATGGTTCTAGATGTCAGTTGAAAGTTCAAGGATAGAAAATTTCATACTCCACTGTTTGGTTTAAAAAGTATTTATGCAGATTTTGCTGCTCTTGACTAAATGAGAACTGCATAATGTGTAGTACAAGGCAGGGAGGTCCTTCATCAATAAGCAACTAGGGTTCTTTCATCACCCCAAGTGATGAGAACAGTTTGAGACAGTGTTCAAGGATTCTTATTACTTATTAACTTTTTTTCTGCACCTCGTGCAAGGTCTGAGGGATTTTTCTGAAGTTTATAGGTGGCAGTTTTTAATGATCAAACAGAACATGCTTAGCAGGTCTATCAGTAACTGTGGAGCAAGAAATGTAGTTTTAAATCAACAACATTTTGCTGCCTAACTTACTGAACATGCCCAGCATTTCCTGCCTTTAGTTCAGGTTTCCAGAATCTGCAGGACTTTGCTTTTGTATTTGTTTGTCACCTCTTAGTTGTGCACGTTCACGGTCTAAATCCTTTAAACTTTGAGAGCGTAAGTTGTCAGTCTCTCAAACTAAACTGAATAAGTGATCAACAGGAATGCAGATTATTATGCTGTTTAGCTAATGAACAGAAAATGCAGAGAGCAAGACAGCATCTGTTAAAAGCGTTGATGCTTCTAATGAAAGGTCATTGAGCTGCAATGTCAGCTGTTTCCCTCACCACAGATGCTGCCTGATCTGCTGAGTATCTCCAGCATTGTCTGTTTTTGTTTCTGATTCCTGGATGATTCTGGTCATACAGATACAGGTATGGATGGGACAGAGGCAGCAATGTTCAGGCAGTTGTAGATGTCAAGTGTAGAGAAAATTGGGAAGAGACTGTAGTGAGTCAGAGCTGACCAAGGCAGCGATTTCTATTGATGGCTGGGCAGAGATAGAGCTTCACTACATTCACAACTCAAGGAAAGCATGAAGGTGTGATCACTGTGAAGGATACAACTTGCTTCAAACACTTCAGGAACCAGGCAGCCTCTGAACTAAGTCTTTCCATGCCTGTTATTTTGATTTAGTTTCCCATCAATGAGCTGCAGATGAATCTTCCATAACAAAGGCATCTACACCTAAGGTTTCTCACTCATTTGCTCCTTTAGGTTGTAGATCAGATCTAGTATAACTGAATACTCCAATAGGTCATATCCACTTTTACCATGCTCACCGGAGGCACTTTTTGGCTTAGACAAGGCAATAAATCCCTCATTGCTTCATGATCCCTCCTGCCCTGGGATTGGAGCCATCTGGACTACTTGCTCCCAGGCATCCATTGACAGAGGAGTAAGGTGGTATCTGGGGCAGTGGCTGAATTCAGTGGAGAGCGGGTATCGAGCCTGCGTCCCGCTGTTCCAATGACAATGCTGTCAGTGCTTGCACTTGATCATGGCCTGGATTATTTAAAGGATTCTTCGCACTGCCATTTATAACTATAAGTGAAAAACCATCACGTCAGTTTTCCACATGTTACCAAGAGATCAAGTTAGCAGGAATTAACCATTGACTGACTGGGACCAATGCCAGCATAGACAACACTGCAAGGCCAGACCTGTCCTGTATTATCTTTCTGCTGCTAATAGTTGATTTGTGTTGACGGAATGTCCAACCCTTTCCATTTCCCTCTGGACTCCATCTTTACATTTTCTGACCCAGACAGTGATGTTCCTTGACAGTCTGAAATTGGAGTGGAGGGAGAGCGGGGAGGATGGGGTAGATGGAGTAATGCATGTATTACTTCCCCTTGCCCATAACTCGGAGTTACCCACACTCCCTACTTAAATGACGCACTCCAATTTCTGATCCAATCAAAGAAACACAGCCCTGACAATGGTTGAATTGGCAGGAAATGGTCCAGTCCAAGGAAACTCTCCCTGTCTCAAATATGTACAAACAGTAAGGTAAATAATAGTTCCTTCCACAAGATAAGGCAAAAGGCTTATACCTTACGTGAAGAGTAGCAGAATTAACAGGGAACATTGCCAGATCCTGCTATGCACCCCCTTCCTCAACAATCATTGTTTTCCCAATGAATTGGTCAAAATCCAACATGCAGAGAAACATGTGTTGAATCTTCACAATCAGTATTGTTGCAAAAAAATAGTAAAAATGCATTGTTATATAAAATGGTAACTGCCAAAGATCAATATATCACACGTTTAAAAGCAACAGTTGATCGAGTTGAAGATAATAAGGCCAATGTTAACTGGCATGAGTTCAAAGGATACTGCTGTGTACGTTGGAGTTTGTTTTGCTGCAGACACCCTCTACAAACTGACCAAAGGGAAGCTGTCTTCTTCAGACCAGTAAGAACCTTTATGCAGTACCTCTTTGGTTCCCCTTCTGTCTGTTGTTAAAATGAAGGGTTCAACCTCTTGAGTTGCCAAGTTTAAAAGGAAGGGCGTGGGGGTGGGCGCGACGGTGGGGGAGCCCGTGTAGGTGGAGGTCCTGGCGGAGGCGGAGGCAAGGTGCAAGTTGGCGATGGAGTGGGCGACGAAGTTGTGGAATTAGCGGGTGACGGCTCAGGCGACGGGGCAGGAGACGGAGGAAGACTGATGGTCGGACAGTAGATGGGAGCCGGCCCACTGTTTCGCACGTTGTTGTAATAAGGGTAACTGGGTGGTTTCCTGCCGGCCTTTACTCTAGTGAAATTGATGCAACGTCCCTGCGGGGAAAAGAGAAAGATAATTAATCGATCTGTATTGACTCAACTTGTTGCACAACAATGTATGCCTGCACCATTATTATTCTACCCAGACCCAGGAACGAATAAGACAAAATCTACCATAGATGTGAGAAAAGACCATTCAGCCCATTTACTATCTAAAAATGAAAGTCCTGTGATCTGACTTGTTCTGCTCATTTCAATTCCAAATCTCTCAATTTCACTCCATCCTGGATAGGAAAACGCAAAGGGATATGGGCCATATACACAAAATTTATCATCAAAGATCCTCACCATACAGGTCAAGCCCTCTTCTTGTTGCTTCAGCCAGGCAGGATTTACAGAAGCCACAACCACCAGATTCAGGAACAGCTACTTTTCTTGAACCACTAGCTTCTTGAACCAACATGCACAAACTAATCCTACCACAGGAATGGAACACTATGGAAGTGTCTCTTAATTTTATCTTTTTTTTTGCACTAAAGTCTTCTTTCCGCTCTCTCTCTGTGGAATGCTCTGCCTCAGAAGGCAGTGGAGGCCAATTCTCTGGATGCTTTCAAGAAAGAGTTAGATAGAGCTCTTAAAGTTAGCGGAGTCAAGGGATATGGGGAGAAGGCAGGAACGGGGTACTGATTGTGGATGATCACAGTGAATGGCGGTGCTGGCTCGAAGGGCTGAATGGCCTACTCCTGCACCTATTGTCTATTGTCATCCTTCCCTTGTATAAGTTATTTATCATTTATATTCTGTATGCATCTATCTGCCGGTGATGCTGCTGCAAGCAAATTTTTTGTTGTACTTGTATCTCACCGTGATTGTGCACAGAACAATAAACTCTATTTGACTTGAAATAGGATAGATATCTTAACTGGAATTTGCAATTAAGTCATATTCATACAGTCACTTGATTTCTCCCCTGCTTTTTGCACTGATCTTAAATCTGTGTCCTTCAATTATGACCCTTCTGCTAAGAGAAACAGTAACTTTTTCAAAAATGCTCATAATTTTGAATATGTCTGTAAAATGCGTCCTTAACCTTCTGCACATCTCTTCTCCTCTGTAACAATAAGTTGCGCTGCCTGGGTTTGGGTACAATACTACAGTTAAACCCTTTCAAAATTGATTGAGTGGCTTCCCTGTATCTGGATTCCATTCAGTCTTTCCCTTGGAAAGCCTTAACTTCTTTGTGAGGTTATCAGATTCTGTCACACACAAAATGCTAGAGGAACTCTAGAGGAAGTTATCTAGAATGCTAGAGGAAAAATCTATGGAAAAAAAGTACACAGTTAATGTTTTGGGCAGATGAAGGGTCTTGGCCCAAAAACATTGACTGTTTATTCTTTACCACTGATGCTGCCTGGCCTGCTGAGTTCCTCCTGCTTTAGGTTTCCAGCATCGGCAGATCTTCTCATGTTTCAGATTCTGCCACCTTCAGTGATCTGTGCAGCTACATCAACACACAAATTGGTGGAGGAACTCAGCAGGTCAGGCAGCATCAATGGAGAGGAACAGACATTCAATGTTTTGGGCTGAGACCTGTCATCGGGCCTCAGTCCAAAATGTCAACTGCCTACACCTCTCCACAGATGCTGCCTGACCAGCTGAGTTCTTCCAGCATTTTGAGTGTGTTACTCTGGATTTCCAGCACCTGCAGAATCTCTTGTGGCACCTAAGTCTTCTGATCTCTCACTCTTCTCATGAACTCTAGCTAATGCTGGATTCAAGTTGAAGTTTATTGTCATTCAGCTGTATACATATATATGGCGAAATGAGACAATGTTCCTTTGGACCAAGGTGCACAACACAGTACATATAACTCACAAACTAAAATTATCCCAAATAAATTGAAAAATAATAAAATATATTCCAGAAGATTGACATCTAGCATAAGGTGAATTCACGACACAAGTTTAAAAAATAAAGAGTATAACACTACCAACGCCTTATAAGTGATGAGACCTGGGTGGTGGCAGGGAATTTGGTAGTCTCATGGCCTAGGGAAAGAAGCTGTATCCCATCTTAACAATATTGTCTAAGGGCTGAGTATTTCCTGCCTAATGACAGGAGATCAAAGAGATTGTTGGATAGATGGGAGGGATGGTCAACAATGCTGAGAGCCCTGCAGTGCTCCTGATAAATATCCTGGATGGGGGGAAGGGAGACCCCGATGATCCTCTCGCCAGTCCTTGCAATCCTTTGTAGGATCCTGTGGTCAGATGCTTTGCAATTCCTGCACCAGGACACTCTCAGTGGTGCTCCTGTAAAATAATTGGTTAGAATGGGGTGGGGGCACTGTTGCTCGCCCCGTTCTCCTCAGGAAGCGGAGACTCCGCTGTGATTTCTTGACTAAAGAAGTGGTGTTGAGGGATCAGGTGAGATTGTCCATTGAGTGCACTCCCGAAACTTGGTGCTCCTAATTCTCTCCACGGCGGAGCCGTATGCATAGTGAGGAGTGGCCAGTCTGCACCTTGCTAAGGTCTGCAATCATCTCTTGTTGCGCTCATGCCATTCTGCAAGATGCTCTTCCTCATATGCAATCTCATCTCCGCTTTTGATGAGGGCATCCACTGCTGTATCATCAGTGAACTTGATAATTCAGTTTGAGCTGGCTCTAACAGTACAGTCATGTGTCAGCAGCGTGAACAACCGCGGGCTGAGCACGCAGCCCTGGGGGGGCGCAGGTGCTCAGCGTTACGGAGTTAGAAATGTTGCTGCCAGCATGGACAGAATGGTCTTTCTGTCAAGAAGTCCAAGATCCAGTTACAGGGAGAGGTGCTGAGACCCAACGAGGACAGCTTACCCACCAGCCCCTAGGAGACGGCTGTTTTGAGTGATGAGCTGACGTCGATAAAGAGCATCTTGGCTTAAGAGGCGCCATTTTCCAGCTGGCTCAGGAAAGAGTAGAGGGCTGAGGCAATGGCATCGTCAGTGGACCAATCTGAGTGATCAGTGGACTGAAGTTCCTGCTGGAAAACTGCAGTAGGAAGTTGGAACTTACTGTAGTGCACAGTTGCTCAAAGCGCACTTCATTATTGTTGAGGTCTGTGCCACTGGATGGTTGTCCTGAAAACAGTCATCATCCTCTTGGATGATGGTGGCTGCCTTGAAGCCTACAGGGACATTGGACTGTTCCTTGCAGATGCTGAAGAAGTTTGTTAGATCCTCGGTTAACTAGGCTACAAGGTCTCCCAGCACCCAGCCATGAATTCTATCAGGTCCCATGGTTAGGGTCTTCCTCACAGTACCTGTGGCCAGACAGAGTGCCTTCTCCTCTGGGGGAGGGGAACTTCCGCACCGGCACACCATTCCATGCATCAAACCATGCGTAAAAGACATTCAGCATATCATGGAGAGAGGCGTCACTGTCACTGACGTTGGAGGGTGGATTTGTAGAGCATTATGGTCTGAATGCCCTGCCATACGTGCCTCGTGTCTCTGGTGTCACAGAAATGGCTGTAAATGAATAATCCCATTTTACTTTTCTGATTGCATAGAAAAGTGGAGCTCTTGTTGACCTGTCTTACTCCCCAAAATGAAGGCAGCATCCCTATCCCTCAGCAGTGCCCAGAACGCTGCTGTCATCTATGGCTTCTGATTTGCCCTCACGGTGACATCCTCAGTGCACTTCTCTAAGTAGCCTGTCACAGATCCTGCATATTCATTGATCTCAGTGTGATGGTCATATTACATGTTCCAGTCTGTGTTTTCAAAACGATCCTGTAATGCTGAGGTTGGTCTCTCTGGCCAGGTCATCATCTCCTCTGGAACAGGTTTGACTTGTTTAATCAGCAGTCTCTACGCAGGAGTGTCAAATTAAGTGTCAAAGTGTCCAATGTGGGGGCAAAGGGCAGCCTTGCGATTACCATGAATGTTGATAAAAAAAACAGGTCTTAACATGTTCTCACCTCTGATAGCAAAGTCAACATGCTGATAGAATTTAGGCAGGACTGTTTTTATTTAAGTTAGCGTGGTTGAATTTTCCAGCGATGAAGAAACCGTTGGGGTGTGTGGCTTGGAGTTCACTGATGGTGCCATAGAGCTCATGTTGCACTTGCGGGGTGGAGGGGGATGTATACGGTACAGCCACAATCACAATGGAGGTGGTTACCGGCCACCCGGGTTCAACTCCCGCCGCAGCCTGTAAGTAGTTTGTACGATCTCCCCTGTGACCGCCTGGGTTTCCTCTGGGTGCTCTGGATTCCTCCCACCGGCCAAAGACGTACCGGTTGGTAGGTTGATTTGTCATTGTTGAACTCTCCCGTGATCATAGGATTCAATCGGAGGATTGCTGGGCAGTTTGGCTCGAAGTGCCCAAAGAGCCTATTCCATGTTGTACCTCAATAGATCAATAAATAAAATTTAAAAACAAGAGAAAATCCTCAGGTGCTCGAAATCCAGGCAACACGCACAAAATGCCGCAGGAACTCAGCAGGCCAGGGCAGCACATCTATGGAAAAGAATACAGTTGACGTTTCGGGCCGAGCCGTTTATCAGGACCAGAAAAAGGATGATGAGTCGGAGTAAGAAGGTGGGGGGAGGGGGAGGGGGGAAGAAATACAAGGTGGAAGGTGAGACCAGGACGGGGAGAGAGCTGAAGTAAAGAGTTGGAAAGTTGATTGGTAGAAGAGATGCAGGGCTGAATAAGTGGGGGATTTGACAGGAGAGGACAGAAGGCCATGGAAGAAAGAAAAGGGGGAGGAGCACCTGAGGGAGGTGATGGGCAGGTAAGGAGATAAGGTGAGAGAGAGAAATGGGAATGAGGAATGATAAAGGGGGGTGGCATTACTGGAAGTTCTAGAAATCGATGTTCATGCCATCAGGTTGGAGGCTATCGAGACAGATTATAAGGTGTTGATAGTAGAGGAGGCCATGGACTGACATGTCGGAATGGGAATGAGAAGTAGAATTTAAAACTGCTTACAGTACACCAAGTGTGGCCAAGAACTCCCCTGGTAAATGGAAGGTCTTGCACTTCACTGTTAAAAACTCTGCCAGAGGTGAACAGTGTGTCTTCACTACCAAAGCATTCACACACCAGTCCTTACTAATTGTACTAATATATCTTGGTAGATACAAAGCCCTGCTCTGCAATGTTAATGTGACATTTAATTTCTTTTTGCTTCTCCATTCAAAATGCATAAATCCATACATCTCTGTATTAACTTCACGAGCGGGGTCGGGCAGCGCTGTGAGGCATGGGGGCCGCCATCTTGCCTGCCCGCCTCGTGCGAAGCATGGGGGCCGCCATCTTGCATGCCCGGATGGGCGCGGCCATCTTTGTCGGCGCCAACATGCCCCGCCCCCTACCCACCGGTGCTTACCGGGCACCAAGACGGCAGTTCAACTCTGGTTTCTGTAACCCTCGACCAAAGCGCCCCACACCAGCTTGCAAGGTCAATGATGGTGGAGGGGCACAGGACTAGCTGCCTGTTTGACACGGGCAGCACTGAGAGTTTTATTGACCTGGACACAGTGCAACGCTGCGGACTCGTGACATGGCCAGTAAGCCAGAGGGTCACCTTGGCTTCTGGGTCGTATTCCACAGACATCCGGGTGGGTTGTGTAGCGACATTGGTGGTGCAGGGCACAGAATATCGGAACTTTGTGCTACTGGTCATGCCTCAACTGTGCGCGCCTGTGCTATTGGGGCTGGACTTCCAGAGCCACCTCGAAAGTGTGACTATGGCATATGACGGGCCCCTCCCACCACTCACTGTCAGGAATCCTCAGTTTGGTGGGACTTCACCATATGCCCCGACACCACTACCACGTCCGTCATAAAAGCCCTGCGCCAGCTCTTCACTCTGTTCGGATATCCCTGCTATATCCACAGTGATAGAGGGTCCTCGTTTATGAGTGACGAGCTGCGCCAGTACCTGCTGGCTAGGGGCATTGCTACTAGTCGGACCATGAGTTATAATCCCCGGGGAAATGGACAGGTGAAGAGGGAGAATGCCACAGTGTGGAAGGCCACACTTTTAGCCCTTAAGTTAAAAGGGTTGCCAGTCTCTCGATGGCAGGAGGTCCTCCCTGAGGCACTCCACTCTATCTGCTCCCTGTTATGTACGTCCACCAATGCCACCCCTCACGAGCGCCTATTCTCTTTTCCCAGGAAGTCCGCCACTGGGACCACCCTACCAGCTTGGCTGACATCCCCAGGGCCAGTGCTGCTCCAGAAACATGTGAGGAGCAATAAATACTCCCCGCTGGTCGAGAGGGTTCACCTTCTACATGCGAACCCCCAGTATGCTTACGTGGTCTTACCTGATGGGCGGGAGGACACGGTCTCCATCCGCAACCTGGCGCCCGCAGGAGCAGCAGACCACTACCCCGAACACTCCACGGTAACTATGAACCCTGTACCTGAGGTGACACCGCGCACACCGAGCCCTACACAGACTCCTCACGAGACTCCCATACCGGGCGTCTTGCACGCGCATATACCAGGCGCCTCGCACACGCATGAGGGATCACTGACGCCTAGTGGGCTGACACCTCCAGTTAGGCCGGAACCAGCACAACCACCGTCTCTGGTGCAATCACCATCAGCACCTGTGCAATCACAGCCGGTGCTACGTAGATTGCAGCGACAGATTCGACCACCTGATAGACTTAGCCTGTAAATATACTTGTCAGAAACTTCGCCCCATGGGGACTCTCTTTTAAAACAAAGGGGGGGTGAATGTGGTGAACTACATATACCTGTCTGGATACGCCCCCTGCTGACTGCTCCTGTGGCCCCTCCCACTGACCGTGGCTCCTCCCACAGACCCCGGTATAAAGGCGATTGAGGCCTGAGCCCGGCCCTCAGTCTCCAGGATGTAGTATGGTGGTCAACTACTGCTTGTTCTTTCTTCCAGTCAATAAAAGCCAATATCTCGCCTCACGTCTCAGAGAGTTATTGATGGTGCATCAGGTAGATACAAAGCCCTGCTCTGCAATGTTAATGTGACATTTAATTTTTTTTTACTTCTCCATTTAAAATGCATAAATCCATACATCTCTGTATTAACTTTCATCAGCCATGTCTTTCTTCATTCATCACTTTAGTCTCCCTGATGCTTTCTTCCTCAATACACATTCACATCTCAAACCATTGAAATAATGGTCTGTCAAACTGGGTCCAATTTCCAGGATTATTCCAAAATGAGTCACAGTCTTGGTACTGGTCACCGGGACACTGTGGTATTTTGGGTATAATTCATACATCAGGCCCAATAACGAGATGTAATGACATTATCATGCCTTAGGAGCCAGGTATTTGTTTCCAATCTGCATTTTATTTTGCGTTGTGTGCTTACTATGGTAGTTAGTCACTTGCGTGGGGGCCTGATAGAAGTGAAAAGTTTTAGTTACGTATTCATTCTCTTGCCTTTGAAGTTCAGTTAGGGCTGGGGTGATACCTTTTTTGTTGACCACTTGAACACCCTTAATTACATTTAAAATCACTTAACTTCCCTTAAGTTAGCTTAATTATATTGAAGAAAGATTAAGTATGTTTAAGATTGTTTATTTTGTTGCATTAGTTTTTTCTTGTTATCATCAGGAAGGAGGTTTAGGTGCCTGAAGGTACACACTCAATGGCTCAGGGGCAGCTTCTTCCCCACTGCCATCCAGAGAGAGTGAGCAGTTTCAAGTTCCTGGGTGTCAAGATCTCTGAGGACCTAACCTGGTCCCAACACATCGATGAAGCTATAAAGAAGGCAAGACAATGACTATACTTCAATAGGAGTTTGAAGAGATTTGGTATGTCAACAAAAACACTCAAAAACTTCTAAAGATGTACCATGGAGAGCATTCTGACAGGCTGCATCACTGACTGGTATGGGGATGGTGGGGTGGGGTGGGGTGGGGGGGGGCTACTGCACAGGATCGAAAGAAGCTGCAGAGGATTGTAAATTTAGTCGGCTCCATCTTGGGTACTAGCCTACAAAGGACCCATGACATTTTCAAGGAATGGTGTCTCAGAAAGGCAGCGTCTATTATTAAGGACCCCCAGCACCCAGGGCATGCCCTTTTCTCATTGTTACCATCAGGTAGGAGGTACAGTGATTCAGGAACAGCTTCTTCTCCTCTGCCTTCAGATTCTTAAATGGACACTACCTCACTTTTTCAATATATATTATTTCTGTTTTGAATGATTTTTAATCCTTCACGACACATGCCAGTGATAATAAACCCGATTCTGATCTGATTCTCACTACTTTTTAAATTTATTTTTGTTTTTGCACTAACTTAGCTATTATATACAATACTTAATGCAATTCAGCTTTTTTCCTATATTTATCATGTATTGTAGTATATTGTACTGTTGCCACAAAGTTAACAAATTCTACAACATATGCCAGTGATATTAAACCAGATTCTGATTCAAGATTGTTTGTTCTGCTAGTTTTTAAAAAATAAAGAATCAAATATATTTTTTGACTTTGGAACCTTGTTGTTACTGGACTGTGTCAAACCACCCGCATGCTTAGACGCTAAGCAGTGCTGGATTGTTCAAGAAGTTAAACACAAGAAAGTCTGCAGATGCTGGAAATCCAAAGCAACACACACGAAATGCTGGAAGAACTCAGCAGGTCGGGCAGATTCTATGAAAATGAACGAGTAATAAAGGGCTGAGACCAGGACTGGGAAGGGCGGGGGGGGGGGGGGGGGGAAGATGCCAGAATAAGAAGGAGAGGAAGGAGGCTAGCTGGAAGGTGATGGGTGAAGTCAGGTGGGTGGGAAAGGTCACGGATGGGATCTGATGGGAGAACAGAGTGGACCACAGGAGAAAGGGAAGGAGGAGGGAACCCAGTAGGATGTAATAGGCAGGTAAGAAGAAGTAAAAGGTCAGAGTGGGGAATAAAGGAAAAAAAGGGAGGGGGCTTTGTTTTTATTGGAAGGAGAAATCAATATTCATGCCAGCAGGTTCAAGGGTATCCAGGTGAAATATAAGGTGTCGCTCCTCCACCCTGAGGGTGGCCTCATCTGGGCACAAGAGGAGCCATGGACCAACACATCGGAACAGGAATGGAAATCAGCCACCGGGAAGACCTTGTGGGGGTGAGGATGCCGTCCCTCAATTACGGTGGGTCTCAACTTCACTACTGTGTTATGTTCCCCAGTCAACTGATGCTACCTTTGTCCGTTTAATTCCATAAGGCAACATACCGGTAAATGCTTTGTGATACTGCTTCGAATTAATTGAAATTCCATACACACAGCACCAACCACAAAACCTTCAACCTTTGAGCATTTCTGAATCGTAGACCTTAGTTTCACCCAGTGACTTAAAAATAGAAAAAAATGAATCCCATGCTTCTTTCCTGTGGTATTTGCTTTATGTTAGATTCCTGCAAACGGATCCAATTATTTGATGGGTGACATTACTGCAGTAACTCTTCCAGTCTGGGCTCATGTGGGTTAAACTCAGGAGAGTGAAGTACAGTTGGCTGACACCCAATAGCTCTGTTCGTGCTGTGCTGGAGTTTGGCTTTTCAGAACAGCTCACTGCAGAGTATGCAGGCAGTGGTCAGACAGTAATTAAAGCAATACGGTGGCTGCCTGTAGGCAGCATGATGGGATGCTCAGCAGAAACAAATCTGCCAAATCAGCAAGAAAACATCTTTCCCTTTGTCCGAATGGTTCTCGGTCCTTGTGCGCTTTTGGGATTAAATCCAGACTCTCAGATTGAATATAAGGAGTAGGAAATTCCCAGAAGTATTGAGGTGACAAGCTGTTGGGAATTAACCCCGATAACCATCCTATCCTACCAGTGTTCATACCCATTTCGTACGTGGTTCGGGGCCAGGCCCAAGAGGCTTTACTGCACCGAGCATGCGTCAGTGGTTTTGTCATCACCCATTCAGAATGCTGCCAGATGTTTACATCTGACAAGGCAGAAGCTGCACACAGTCGTCATTCTCTGGTGCCAGTGAAGGATCCTGCCTGAAACTCTTTGCACGGCATGATGCTCCACAAACAACACGAGGCTCTTTTTAAAGCATCGCCTCAGCATATCCCTTTATTTTTAAATGGTTATCTCTGCTTTTCTGCTTTGTCTGCTGTAAGGACCGGATTGAAGTCATGGCAACTTGGCACTCAGGGAGATCAATCCACCCCCTGAGCCTCTCATAGAAAAATACAGTTATGTTTGTAACCACATACCTGCTTTTTGTCAGTAATTCTGAAAGATTCCTATCCCAACATCAGTCCAAACCTTACTGTAGCCATTTAAAAACTAGGCACACACTGCCTTTTCTGGGAGAGTGTTCCTGGTGCCAGTAATTCTCTGAAGGGCACGTTCTTCCTCTTCCTGCTAGACAGAATTTGAATCTGTGATCTCTGTTAAATAATCCGCTCACCAGAGGGAACAGGCTTTTCCGCCTACACCATCACCATTTTGAAAATCTTTTGAGTTCAGTTTTAACTTATCCTACTCTGTATGAAGGAAACTAATCCCAACCTCTGTGACGTAGCTGAAATCCTTGGTTCGTCTTTGGTTCAGGACATGGGGTGAAGAATAAGCACTGGGCTGAATTCAAAAAACAAATAAGATGGGGTACCACAGAAAGGCAGAGAAAGGGGAACTATGTTGAGGGATATGAAGGCAAAGATGATTAAGCCAATTTAATGAGATACAGAGCTGAAAAGTAAATGGGATGGATACTTAGGGGGAACTCAGACATAACGTAGCAGAAGACTGAAGCTACAACATCCTAAGTTTGAGGTGTGCACAGGTAAACGGATGAGTCAAGCTTTGGGTTGGTCTAGTGTTATTGCAACTGTGCAGCCATGGGGCAAGCAGAAAGCAATGCAGAGTATGAAGACAAAGGAAGAAACCCATGCCAGGATCTCTCAGTGTACCTAAGTCCACCTCAGTACAGATGTCCTGAGGAACCACTTGCAATATTAATGAGGTAAAGATTGTTGATCCACATGTAACCAATTACACCCAGGAGTTACTACCAAGATGTAAAGAAGGGAGACTGAGGAAAGAGTCGATGGAGCTGGCAAAGAATATCATTGGAAAAATTGTCACTGGAGTTAATGGAATATCGTCAGTTTCACAGGAATGAGTAATGCTGGGATCAGGTAATGCCATGGAAGTCATGCATAGAGTCTGGGAAATGGAAGAGATACTGGTGAGTGCAGCATTTATGGTGGAGGAGAGGAAACTTTCTTAGACATCATCTCTCATCCCATCTTCCCACTCCCTCACAGAGAGGAAGTTCCTCTTGTCCTTATCTACTGTCCCATGAGCCTCCATCTCTACAACATTACTTTCTGCAACTTCTGCCATCTTCAACAGGATCCTACTATCAAACAT
The DNA here is from genome assembly GCF_048418815.1 of Hemitrygon akajei. Lineage (NCBI taxonomy): Eukaryota > Metazoa > Chordata > Chondrichthyes > Myliobatiformes > Dasyatidae > Hemitrygon > Hemitrygon akajei. Next base: position 202,752,196 of record NC_133124.1, on the reverse strand, counting down.
ATCTTTACCTCCCCCCTCCAACTCTCCACTTTCCACAGGAATCTTTCTGTGATTCTCTTGTTCATTTATCCCTCCCACTAATCTCCCTCCTGGCACTTATCTCTGCAAATGGAAGAAGTGCTACACCTGCCATTTCACCTCCTCCCTCACCTCCATTCAGGGCCCCAAACAGTCCTTCCAAGTGAGGCAAAACTTCACCTGTAAGTCTGTTGGTCCAGCTTACTTTATCCGGAGCTCCAGATGTGGCCTCTTCTACATTGGTGACACCCGACGTAAACTGGGGGTCCATTTTGAAGGACCTTCACTCCATCCTTAACGAGCAGGATTTCCCAGTAGTCAACCATTTTAATTCCAATCCTCACTGCCATTCCGACACGTCAGTCCATGGGCTCTTCTACCACCACAAGGAGGCCAATCTCAGGTCAGAGGAGCAACGCCTTATGTTCCGTCTTGTTAGCCTCCAACCCGACGGCATGAACACCAACTTTGCTAACTTCTGATAATTTTCCCCATCCCCTTTCCCTCTTCTTCCATTCCCCATTCTGGCTCCCCTCTTGCTCGTTCTCACCTGCCTATCACCTTCCCGTGGGGGCCCTCTTTTTCCCATTTCTCCCATGGTCCACTCTCCTCTCGTATCAGATTCCCCCTTCTTCTTTTGCCATTTACCTTTTCCACCTATCACCTCCCAACTCACTGCTTCTCATGCCATCCCCTCCCCCACCCACCTGACTTCACCTATCTACTTCTAGCTTGTACTTCTGCCCTTGCCCCCCCCTCCCAACTTACTCTGGCTTCTTCCCCCTTCCTTTCCAGTCCCATTGAAGGGTCTTGGCCTGAAACATCAATAGTTTATTACTTTCCATGGTTGCGGCCTGACCTGCTGAATTCCTCCAGCATTTTGTGTGTGTTGCCCTGGAGTTCCAGCATCAGCAGAAACTCTTGTGTTTACAATTTCACAACATATGTTTGCGATAATAAACCAGACTCTGATTCTGATTCTGGCATCACGTTCAATGGAGATATTGTGGGCCGAAGAATTTGTTCCCGTGCTATGCTGCACTCTTCTGTGCACAATACTTGAGGAATGGGGGTGCAAGAAGTTTGATAACGGAGTTTAATTTTAGGGAATGGCTCAGAGTAGGAAATAATAATGCAGACAAATTTAGAAATTAGACAAAATGGACAAACATTTTATCAGCAGATGCATTCAGGAAAGGGAGGGTTCCGATTATATTATGGAGGTGGAAGTATTTGTTCTTAGTGTTGCCAAGGATATATAACCATATAACAATTACAGTTTACTCTCACCTAGTCCCACCGACCTGCACTCAGCCCATAACCCTCCATTCCTTTCCTGTCCATATACCTAACCAATTTTACTTTAAATGACATTATCGAACCTGCCGCTACCACTTTACTGGAAGCTCGTTCCACACAGCTACCACTCTGTGAGTAAAGAAGTTCCCCCTCGTGTTACCCCTAAACTTTTGCCCCTATCTCTCAACTCATGTCCTCTTGTTTGAATCTCCCCTACTCTCAATGGAAAAAGCCTATCTATCCCCCTCATAATTTTAAATACCTCTATCAAGTCCCCCCTCAACCTTCTATGCTCCAAAGAATAAAGACCTAACTTGTTCAACCTTTCTCTGTAACTTAGGTGCTGAAACCCAGGTAACATTCTAGTAAATCTTCTCTGTACTGTCTCTATTTTGTTGACATCTTTCCTATAATTCGTTGACCAGAATTGTACACAATACTCCAAATTTGGCCTTACCAATGCCTTGTAACATTGCATCCCAACTCCTATACTCAATATATTGTGCAAAAATCTCAAGTTTTCAAACAGCAGTCTGAATCAATAACAAGTTGACAAATTACAATTAAAAGAAAACTACAAACTTTACAGGACTAAAGGAAAAATACCAATATGACTAATATATTTCTGGAACTTAGAATGTGAATTGAAGCTTCTGAAATTCCATTCTAAATTGAAATATTAATCCATTTTGTTCCAAAGGAAACTGTGATAAACCACACACAGATATGAATCTTAAAATTTAATCATAGGGGAAAGGATGTTATTCAAGCTTATAAAACATGAAGGCAGAACCAAATCAGAGTTACAAAATAAAACAGAAAAGTATGAAATTACATTAAAGTCAAAAAGGTTAAAATTAAAATGGGCACTGTGAAGAATGTAAGTAGCATAAAGAAAAATTGATGATTGGAATAAATTTCCAGATAGGGTGATGAAGGAGGTGTTAAAATGCGCCAGATGACAGTCATCCAGAAATAAAAATTATAATGTTGTGGAAAGATTCAGCAGGTCAGGTAGCATCTGCGGAAAGAGAAACAGCTAATGTTTCAGATCTGAGACCTTTCATTGGGCCACTGAACTGCTTCTCCTTCCATGGATGCTGCTCGATCTGCTGAATCTGCTGAATTATTTTTAATTTTTTTTAAATTTGTATTTAATTTCCAGCATTTTCAGTTTTGTTTTTGACTGACAGAAAGCAAGAGCAGGGGGAGTGATGAATGTGATTTGTATTCCTTTCATTGTTATGCTCGAAAGCAGGGGTCCATGGACCCCTTCCTTAACGTGATTGGTCCATGGCATAAAAAAGATTGGGAACCCCTGCTCTAAAGCAAGTGAAACACTTTTGTCATCTTTCTCTTCGGGGCTTCCTCTGAAAATGCTCTGTGCATTACTGGTTCTGGGGTGCCTAATTGCAACTCGAGCAATAGCAGTACTCTCAATGGATACGATTAAATATTTCTGTTTCAGCCTGTTGCAGCTAAAAAGCACAATTGCTTCCAAGATCAGTACAGACAACAAAGATGTCTTAATGCGTTTGAATGAACTATCGCTGCTTAAAACTGACAGAAACAACACAGTTTGTGGTCGGAAGGGCCCAGGGAAAAATTCTTGGAGAAAGCGTGGGCGAAGATCAGGATTACAAGCGTGTTTAAGGAAACCGGGTTTTAAACTCCTTACACCGACAATCTTGCAGTCTCTGGTGAATAAAATCGATGATCTCAGACCCACGGTGCTGAATCAGAGGGACATTAGGACCACGTGTCCTTTGTTTCACGGAATCCTGGTTAACCCCTTCTGTACCGGATGCAGCGATTCAGATCGATGGGTTTGCTATACACCGTCAGGATAGATCTATAGAGTCTCTCAAGAGCAGAGGTGGAGGAGTATGCCTCATGATCAACTCTTACACCCTCACTTCGGGAAGTCTGATCAGCTGGCTGTACTTCTACTGCCTGAGTATAGGCAGAGACTGAAGACTGCAGCACCAGTAGTAGCGAGGACCAAAAAGGTTTGGATAAGGGAAGCACAGGAGCGCCTACAGGACTGCTTTGAATCAGTGGACTGGACCGTATTCAGAGATTCATCTTCAAATCCGGATGAGTATGCTGCAGTTGTTACCAACTTCATTAAAATCTGTGCGGATGAGTGTGTGCCCACAAAGACATACTCACATCGACAGTGATGAAATGCTTTGAGAGGCTGGTTATGACTAGACTGAACTCCTGCCTCAGCAAGGACCTGGACCCATTGCAATTTGTCATTTGTCACAATAGGTCAATGGCAGACATAATCTCCATGGTTCTTCAAGCAGCTTTAGACCACATAGACAACCCAAACACCAACATCAGGATGCTGTCCATCGACTAAAGCTCAGCATTTAATACCATCATTCCCACAATCCTCATTGAGAAGTTGCAGAACCTGGGCCTCTGTACCTCCCTCTGAAATGACTGTGTGGCTAGGCATAGCTCAAATACTATCTACAAATTTGCTGATGATACAACCATAGTTGGTAGAAACTCAGGTGGTGACGAGAGGGAGTGTAGGAGTGAGACATGTCAACTAGTGGAATGGTGCCACAGCACCAATGTCAGAAAGACAGAAGAGCTGACTGTGGACTTCAGGAAAGGTAAGACAAAGGAACACATAACAATCCTTATACAGGGATGAGAAGCTGAGAGAGTGAGCAGCTTCAAGTTCCTGGGTGTCAAGATCTCTGAGGATCTAACCTGGTCCCAACACATTGATGTAGTCATAAAGAAGGCAAGTTAGTGGCTATACTTTATTAGGAGTTTGAAGCAATTTGGCATGTCAACAAATACACTCAAAAACTTCTATAGTTGTACCGTGGAGAGCATTCTGACAGGCTGCATCACTGTCTGGTATGGAGGGGCTACTGCACAGGACCGAAAGAAGCTGCAGAAAGTTGTAAATCTAGTCAGCTCCATCTTGGGCACTAACCTACAAAGTACACGGGACATCTTTAGGGAACAATGTCTCAGAAAGGCAGTGTCCATTATTAAGGATCTGCAGCACCCAGGGCATGCCCTTTTCTCACTGATACCATCAGGTAGGAGATATAGAAGCCTGAAGGCACACACTCAGCGATTCAGGAACAGCTTCTTCCCCTCTGCCATCCGATTCATGAATGGACTTTGAGCTTTGGACACTACATCACTTTTTTAAATATACCATATTTCTGCTTTTGCCCATTTTTAAATAATCTATTCAATATGTGTAATTTATTTGTTCATTTATTATTATGTTTTATTTTATTCATTTTTTTCCCAGATTCTGCTAGATTATGTATTGCATTGAACTGCTGCTGCTAAGTTAACAAATTTCACGTCACTTGCCGGTGATAATAAACCTGATTCTGATTCTGGATCAGGTTATTACACCAGAAGGTTGAACAATGCTGTTATTCTTGATCATGTGGAAAATGGTTCTTTGTTGAGATGTTTTTAAATTAGCTGTGCTGCAATCCTCCATTATGATCAGCTCCTGTGAAATTGAAATCTGGTTATATTTTCTTTCCTCCCTCATCACTCCACCCTCCATCCCTCCTTATATTCAACTCCACTGACGTCCTACTCACATTGCTATCCTGCACAATAATTTCACACACACCCATCCTGTACTCAATGAGGTAGCTTCTCAAGAGAAAATTGTTTCCTGCAATGATTGATTTCTGACCGAACACGTTTACAAACAGCCTAACCTTAACTCCTCCCAACTTTTCCCAGAAGGCAACGTTGTTAATCTCAGCCAGCTGGTCTATGGGAGGTCCTTGGCTTGACCTGTATCTCCATGGTCAGAGTAAGTGAAGGACAGCAAGCCCTTGCCTTTGAGACTATCATGAACTTGGACCGTCCTCAAAACAAGGGGTGATATTGCAAAAGTTGAAAGGGGCAGTAAGTCGACAGCACAAAATGCAAAGGAACCGAAGACTTCTCAGGGCCATCAGTCACAACTGCCCTCCACTTCTCAAAGGACAGAAACAGATGTCAACCAGAAGACTTACAGAACAACAATATTTATTTTGGCAATAAAACAAATGTTCTTCACCACTTGCTTCCAAAAAAAAATCATAACTTCAGTGCACACAAAAAAGCCGAGACTGCCCATGTTATTTTGCTGATAGCTGCTTCATGACCTCACTTGCCTTTCTTATTCCAATACTTTCCTTTTCCTATTGTCTTTCTAATTTGTGTGTTAGGGTCCAGGGATCATTGGTAAGGCCACTACTTATTCCCCTTCCCTAACGGTCCTTGAGAAGGTAGTGGTGAGTTTTTCCTTGAACAGGCACAGCCCTTCTAGCAAAGGTATATCCACAGTGCTCCTGGGGATAGAGTTTCAGTGGTGTATTTCCAAACCAGAGGGTGTGTGACCTGGAGCAGAAACAGTGGATGGTGGTGTCACCACATTGCACATGTATACACTCTGGCCACTGTGCACTGGTTATGGGGGGTGGCGACTGCATGTTAGGGTATACAGTATTTAAAGCAGCGGTTAGTAGGTTCCTGAATAGTCAGACTGTCCAAGGTTATAGGGAGAAGGCAGGAGAATAGGGATGAGAGGGATAATATATAAGCCATGATGGATTGGTGAAGCAGACTCGATGGACGGTATGGTCTAATTCTTCCCCAACATCTTATGGACTTATGGTCTTAAATGTGCACTAACAGTTCAGGTCATAAAGTGGATTGTCTCTGGTATTTCTGTCATATTTTAATAACAATGTAATTTATTATCTAGCCATACCTATAAAGACTTGCTTGAATAAGATCAAGGTAAAAAGTAGATTTATTATCAAAGTACATGTATGTCACCATATACAACCCTGAGATTCATTTTGTTGTGGGCATACTCAGTAAATTCAATAGCCACAATAGAATCAATGGAAGACTGCACCCAACAAGGCAGACAACCAGTGTGCAAAAGACACCAAACCGTGCAAATAGCAAATAAAAAAAATAACAATAATAATGAAAATAATAAATAAGCAATACATGTCGAGAACGTGAGATGAAGAAATCTTGAAAGTGAAACCATAGGTTATGAGAACAGATCAGTGATGGGGCAAGTGAAATTGAATGATGTTATATCCTCTGGTTCCAGAGCCTGATGATAGAGGGATAAGAACTGTTCACGAACATGGTCGTGTGAGTCTTGAGGCTCCTGTACCTTCTTCCTAATGGTAGCATCAAGAAGAAAGCATGACCTTGGTGGTGGGGGTCCCTGATGATGGATGATGCTTTCCTGCAACAACGCACCAAGTAGATGTGCTTAATAGTTGGGAGGACAATACACGTGATGGACAGGGCCATATGCACTACTTTTTGTAGGATTTTCCGTTCAAGGGCATTGGTGTTTTCATACCAGGCTGTAATGCAGCCAGTCAATATAATCTCCGACAAACATCTATAGAAGTAGTATGCTGTGTTTTCTTCAAAATTGCACTTACACACTGGGCACAGGACAGGTCCTCTGAAATGATAATGTGGAGGAATTTAAAGTTGATGACCAATAATCTTCCAAGTGTACTGGCTCATGGATCTCTGGTTTCCTCCTCCTGAAGTCAATAATCAGCTCCTTGGTCTTGCTGACATCGAGTAAGAGGTTGTTGCTGTGGCAACGCTCAGCCAGATTTTCTATCTCCCTCCTATATGCTGTTTTGTCACCACCTTTGTTTCAGCCAACCACAGTCATCAGTGTATGGCATTGAGGGATGACCTGTACAAGTGGGAAGGGCTGCACTTGAACTGGAGGGAAACCAATATCCTGGGAGGGAGGTTTGCTAATACTATTGGGGAGGGTTTAAACTAGATTTGCAGGGGTTTGGGAACTGAAGTGAAGAGGCAGAGGATGGGGAGGTTGGAGCACAGGTAGAGATGGCTTGTGGGGAGTTTGTGAGGAAGGATAGACAGATGTTAGAGCAAAGATTGACTTAGCCTGATGGTTTGAGATGTGTCTAGTTTAATGCAAGGAATATCTAAAACAAGGCAGGTGAACTTGGAGCATGGATCAACATGTAGAACTATGACGTTGTGGCCATTACAGAGACTTGGATGTCTCAGGAGCGAGAATGGCTGCCGAGTGTGCCAGACTTTAGATGTTTCAAAAAGAACAGAGAGGGAGGCAAAAGAGGTGGGAGTGTGACATTGCTAATCAGGGATAGTGACACAGCTGCAGAAAAGGAGGAAGTCATGGAGGGATGGTCTACTGAGTCAGTGTGGGTGGAAATCAGAAACAGGAAAGGGGTCAGTAACTCTACTGGGTGTTTTTTATAGACCCCCCAATAGTAACAGAGATATCAAGCAGAATAGGGAGGCAGATTTGGGAACAGTACAATAATAATAGGGTTGTTGTGATGGGAGATTTTAACTTTCCTAATATTGATTGGCATCTCCTTAGTGCAAGGGGTTTAGATGTGGTGGAGTTTGTTAGGTGTGTTCAGGAAGGTTTCCTGACACAATATGTAGATAAGCGAACTAGAGGAGAGGTTGTACTTGATCTGGTATTATAGACAATAGACAATAGGTGCAGAAGAAGACCATTCGGCCCTTCGAGCCTGCACCACCATTTTGAGATCATGGCTGATCAATTACTATCAATACCCGGTTCCTGCCTTGTCCCCATATCCCTTGATTCCCCTATCCATAAGATACCTATCTAGCTCCTTCTTGAAAGCATCCGGAGAATTGGCCTCCACTACCTTCTGAGGCAGTGCATTCCAGACCCCCACAACTCTCTGGGAGAAGAAGTTTTTCCTTAACTCTGTCCTAAATGACCTACCCCTTATTCTCAAACCATGCCCTTTGGTACTGGACTCTCCCAGCATCTGGAACATATTTCCTGCCTCTATCTTGTCCAATCCCTTAATAATCTTATATGTTTCAATCAGATCCCCTCTCAATCTCCTTAATTCCAGCGTGTACAAGCCCAGTCTCTCTAACCTCTCTGTGTAAGACAGTCCAGACATCCCAGGAATTAACCTCGTGAATCTACGCTGCACTTCCTCTACAGCCAGGATGTCCTTCCTTAACCCTGGAGACCAAAACTGTACACAATACTCCAGGTGTGGTCTCACCAGCGCTCTGTACAAATGCAAGAGGATTTCCTTGCTCTTGTACTCAATTCCCTTTGTAATAAAGGCCAACATTCCATTAGCCTTCTTCACTGCCTGCTGCACTTGCTCATTCGCCTTCAGTGACTGATGAACAAGGACTCCGAGATCACTTTGTATTTCTCCCTTACCCAACTCTACACCATTCAGATAATAATCTGCCTTCCTGTTCTTACTCCCAAAGTGGATAACCTCACACTTATTCACATTAAACACCATCTGCCAAGTATCTGCCCACTCACCCAGCCTATCCAAGTCACCCTGAATTCTCCTGACATCCTCATCACATGTCACACTGCCACCCAGCTTAGTATCATTGGGTAGTAGTATTGGGAAGTGAAGCTGGTCAGCTGTCAGATCTCTTGGTGGGAGAGCATTTTGGAGGTAGTGACTACAATTCTGATCTCCTTTACCATAGTGCCAGAGAGCGGCAGGAGCAGACAATTTGGGAAAACCTTTAATTGGGGTAGGGAGAAATATGATGTTATTAGGCAGGAACTTGGGAGCATAAATTGGGAGCAGATGTTCTCAGGGAAATGCATGGCAGAAATGTGGCAAATGTTCAGGGAACATTTGCATGGTGTTCTGCATAGGTACGTTCCACTGAGACAGGGAAAGGATGGTAGGGTTAAAGAGCCATGGTGTACAAAAGATGTAGAAAATCTAGTTCAGAAGAAAAGCTTACGAAAGGTTCAAGAAACTAGATACGGTTAGAGCTCTAGAAAATTAAAAGGTTGCTATGAAGGAGCTTAAGAATGAAATTAGGAGAGACAGAAGTGGCCATGAGAAGGCCTTGGTGAGCAGGAGTAAGGAAAACCCCAAGGTATTTTACAAGCACATGAAGAGCACAAGGGAGAGCTGTGTGAGAATAGGACCAATCAATCAGGTTGCAATAGTGGAAATGCTTGCATAGAGTCGGAGGAGGTAGTGGAGGTACTTAATGAATACTTTGCCCGCAATGTGCTGTAAATTTCTATGTTCTATGTTTAGTATTTGTCCAGGTACCCCATTTGGGCTGGATGCTTTCCGTGGGTTCACCCTCCTGAAGGATCCTCTCCCGTCACCCTCAGGGACTGAACTCGCAGGGTCACTGGGGGCTATGGGAGCTTGCGATGGTTCCTCCATGTTCTGATGGTTGAAGTGAGCAGAGAAGGCTCATTTGGAAGTGAAGCCCCATTGTCACCTACGTCACTTGATTTCACTTTGTAAGAGGTGATATCATTCAAGCCTTGTCACAGCTGTTGAGTGTCTTTCAGTGGTTCCAGTTAAAAAGACGAACAAGATGATTGGTATTGTCAAAAAACACAAAGGATTAAGTTACAGGAAGATAAAAAAAAAACAGTTCTTGGTTTTGACAAAAGGAATTCTGATTAAAAATGTAATCAAATCCCAAGTAAATTGAACAAGAAACACTCACAGGAATATTTGACTGCATCATTCAGGACAGCTCCCAGATGACCTGATATCAACTACAATGGCAGCTGTTAATAATGCAGGATTCAGAGAGAGTCAGGCAGAGAAAATTAAATTCAGATTAGCTAAATTAAAGTTAAATCTAGGGATTTAAATTCAAAAGCTACAACAGACTGTTTCATGGATTAATTTTCAAGGGATGGAATTCTAAACAAAGACCAAAGTCTTGTAGGGATTCATTCTCAACTAGAGGATTAGGGGAAAAGCCTGTCCCAGTATTCACTGAGATCATACCTTCACTGCACACCCCTCAACAATCTCTGAAAATTGCAAACATGAGCGTTAGAAGCCATCACTGTAAATCAAAGATTAGAAGAGGAGAAAAACTCAGGAAAATGATCATCAAATGAAGTGATACTGAGCAAAGGGATGGATCTGAATTGATGTACCTCCAGGTCTAGAAAGACTTCATGTTTGTTCTTAAACAGGACCAGTGAGATAGTCGATGCACTGGTTTTAAGCTTAAAAGTTCATTAAGATTCTAGGAAGGTTCATGAGATTGGGAAATTTCAAATTCATTTCAAAGATTAAAAAGCAAAGTACTAAATTTGATGATATAATGTAGGTAAGCAAGTAAATTGTAAAGAGAATACAAGGAGGCTGCAAAGAATATACATAGTTAAGTGAGAGCACAAGAACCGGTAAATGGAGTTTAATGTGGGAAAATGTGAAAGAGGAGAATTTTAACAAATTCTCGAAATGGTGAAAGGCTGCACGGCTCAGAGTTAGAGGAATCTGAGAGTTTCATGTTTACAAAAAGCTTATATGTAGGTGCAACATTTAATCAGCAAAGCTGACAGAATGTTGTTTATTACTACAGGGATTGAATATGCAAGTAGGTAGATTATGCTTCATTTTTATAGGGCAATGGTGAGACTACTAGAGTACTGGGTATTATATTAGTTTCCTTTCTTAAATATTCCTGCTGTGTTGGAAGCAATTTAAAAGAGTTTTGTTAGACTAATACTTTGAATGGGCTGGTTGTCTTATGAGGAAATGTTGAACAGGTTTCATATATTTAATCTTTTATTTATTTATTTACATACATATGCGTCCGATTGAATTTAGAAGGGTGAAACGCGTAACATTATGACAAATCGTTTGGGAAAGGGAATGTTTGAAATATTTGATTTCTGTGCCCCTGATTTGCTTTGTGGTGTTGTTTGTTAAGGAGAAACACAGATGATCTTTGTTTGAAAACTGAAATTTCAGCTCTAGTGCTATAAAATTATCAGGGAACATAGGGTAATATTTAAAGTCATTAGTGAAATAATTACTTTGTGCAGAGGTTGTCATAAGATTGAAACTGTCTGGGATTAATTGTTGGCATTAGCTACTAATGATGGTAAAATACAAAACTGAAAATGGTGGAAACACTCACCAAGTCAGGCAGAATCTGTGGAAGCATCAACATTTTGGGCCTGGGATCAGAAACTTTCATTGAACATAGAACAGTATAGCAACGTAGAACAACATAGAGCAGTAAGTACACATCCTTCTGGTCCAGGATGTTGTGCCAACTTTTTAACCTGCTGCAAGATCAATCTAACCCTTCCCTCCTAGATAACACTTCATTTTTCTATCATCCATATGCCTATCCAAGAGTCTTTAATGTATTTGCTCTACCGACATCCCGGGCAGTGCATTCCGTGTATCCAGTGTGGTTTGTGTAAACAAAACATGCATGACTTAAAATTTTACACTTTATCCCCTGATAATTTTGTAACACTAGAGCTGAAATTTCCAATCACCTTAAAACTCTGCCCCTTCATATTAGCCATTTCTGCCCTGGGAAAAAGGCCTAGGAGGCCATTCTATCAATGCCTCTTATGATCTTATATATCTCTGTCAACTCACCTCTCATCTCCCTTCCCTCCAAACAGAAAAAGCACTAGGTTATTCAGCCTTTCCTCATAAGACATGTTGTCTAATCCAGTTCTTTCATGTGATCTAAAATGGTAACTTTACAGATTCAGTTATATTTGTCACATGTACACTGAAACATACAGTGCAATGTATCATTTGTGTTAACAACCAATACACCCAAGGACGTGCTGGGGACAGCTGCCAGTGTCACCACATGTACTGGCACCAAGAGTTTGCCCAGAGATTCCACCAGACCTGTCTATCATTTTCTGTTTTCATTTTGGCTTTCCAGCATTTGCAATTGTTAAATTGTCAATGAAAGGGGCAAAGGGGGGTATATGGATTAATACCACAGTCATGATCTCAGTCAATGGCAGGAAAGACTGAAGGTGCTAAATTATCCTCCCATCACTGTGAAAGGCAGGGTGAGATTATAACCCACTATATCTGCAGGGCATTATAATCTACTCTTAGGTGAAAGGCTGAAAACAAAAAAACTAGCTCATTGTCACCTTCTTAAGGACAGTTAGAGACAGGCAGTAAATGTTGGTCTTGTTGGCAAAGCCTAGATGCCAAGAATGAACATAAAACATGTTATCAAATCTGTGGTGGCCCTTTAGGTACCAACCTGCCTTTGGTACAACTCAAATCCAGCTCAAGGACTTTTAGAATCTGAACTTATTGTTACTTAATAGTATAGACCAATGACATGGATTAATAGAGTTTCATTTATCAACATTACAAAAATGTATAGGTTTTCCTTTAATATTGAAACTCATATACATTCGTAAGACCAGTTAGGAGAGAGAAAATTTAAATAAATGAGAGAAGTTGCTGTACAGTTTGACAAGATGTTATACTTAGGCATGTCTGATCTCCAAGATTGGCACCAAAGATTCTACAACACAATGATACTATAATTTTGAAATATGTTAATATAATTGTGATATACTACCCTGTAAATAATTATGTTAATGAATATAATCCATACATTTTCTAATTAATAAATGTACCACAACCTTTACTTTGAAATATTTTAGATCTTCATCATGCTTACATTGTCAGTGTTTCAACTTACTATACTGACACAAATTGTAACAATAAACACAGAATGGAACTCGGTAGCTCATTATTAATAAACCACCAACACACTGTACACCGGCACCATCTAGTCTAAACATTTTATTTTTGCCATTGTGCCTGTCAGTTGTTTTGACTGGCTGACATCATTTATTTATGTTGTGAGTTGTAGTTTGTGTTTGTCTGATGTGCATATTACAAAAGAAAAATTAAGTGCCATGCAGTTTTCAGGTAGTGTAAAAATTTTCTGCTCAGAGCAATGGTTGGTCTGTGCAGCTGCAAAAATAATTAGGGGGAACATTGGAGACCAGTCTCCTAATTGTTCTTCAATTCACTGAAGTCACCGAGAGGCCGGACCTAATACACATTTGTGAATGAAAGGTCTTCTACCAAGCTGACCCAATATGCAACAACGTCTTCCAGCAATAAAGCTCCACGATGAAATCCTGGAGAACAAGGGCTGCTTCCCATTTCTCAGCAAAGGCTGACAACAAAGATGAAATTCAATGCTACCCTGACTGAAGCTGGATTTGAAGATAAAGACCTCAATCCTGCACCTCAGCAGCATGGTGGTTAGCACAATGCCTTACAGTACCAATGCCCCGGGTTCAATCCCCATCTCTGTCTGTAAGAAGTTTGTACGTTCTCCCCATGACCACATGGGTTGCCTCCGGTTGCTCAGGTTTCCTTCCACAATTTGAAGACTTATTGATTGATAAGATAATTGGTCATTGTAAATTGAGCTAGGGTTAAATTGGGGTTTGCTGGATGGTGCAGCTCAAAGGGACAGGGGGCCTATTCTATGCTGTAAGCACAATCAATCAATAAATAAACAAGCGGACATTAATACCTATGATCTTCTATATGCTTCTGAGACTTGGACTACTGACATCAACCTCTTTAAAACAATGGAGGGATTCCTCTAATGCTACCTCTGCCAGAGCCTCCAAATTCACCGAAAGAATAAAGAAGCCATGGTCAGTATTCTCTCCAAGGCTAACATCTCAGAATTAGACACCAATTATACTTAGCAAGCCTGATTGGACAGGTTACACCATTCACGTTCCTTACCCAAGACTCATGAAATAATCTATTTCTAGTTAAGTTATAGGCAGAGATGACTAGATGACCAGAAGGATTTTCTAAAGAAAACTCCTTGAAAAATGCAATTCCCCTCCATTACCACTTAGAATGGAGAAAGAGCATTCGGGGAGAACTGAACTCCTCAGGCATGTGGAAGCTAGGATAAATGGTTGGAGGAGTGCACCACCTTTCAAAATGCCCGTCTACTTGGTCCTTCAAGCTCCTCTTATCCCACCAGTGGCAAAATCTCTAGGGCCCACTTTGGCTTCTGAAACTGCACTGGAAGCAAATCACTCTTGACTGCCTAAGAATGAGAAAGAATTTCTAAAAGCAGATGAAGATGCGTGAGACAAATGATGCTGGAATCTGCAGCAAAAATAAACTGATGGAGGAACTTAGTAGGTCCAGCACCATCTGTGGAATTGGAGGGATAGTCAGTGTTTGGGTCAAGACTACATCATAGCTGAGAATGTGGAAGGAGATAGTCAATATAAAGAGGTGATTGGGAAGGTGAAAGCAGGAGCTTTATACTGGCTTTCTCCCCTTGACACACTGTCCTGGTGAAACAGCACAGAGACAGAAACATTGACCATCCCTATGCCTCCAAAAACAGATCACCTAATTAATAACTTTTTTTTAGAAAGAGAAAATGTCAAACACTTCAAGTATGAACTCAGTTTCTCTTCCATGGATGCTACCTGACCTGCTGAGTGTTTCCAGCACTTTCTGCTTTTTACTTCATATTTCCGACACCTGCAGTTTTTGTTGTTTTTAGATGTTCTTTAAATTCAAATTGATGGTTGAGTTTCTGACATATCATAGTGACACATCTCTGAAATACTTTATTGACTACAAAGCCTCAGGGATAGTGTGGAAATATAATTCTTCCTAGAGTTTATTTGTATGATATGGGCTGTGATTAAGAGAATCCCTATTGCTTCAATCATAAGTCTGAATGTTAACGAATAATGAAAGACCAAGGTGTGAAGAAAGTAACACTGAACTCTAAGTATAATAGTATAGGTGAAGAACAGAGAAACAAGTTACAAATAGATAGTTCTCAAATGAACAGCTTTAACTGGCACTCGGTCATTGAACCAAAGAGTTTCCTTCTGTGATTGAGATCAACTGAAATCTTCCCTGACGTTCATTAATGTTCCGTTCACATCTTGAAGTTCTGTACTCAAAACTCATTAAATAGACTCTTTTACATCCTCACTGTCCGTTTCTGTTAAAGAAATGGGATAACTGCACACACTAGCCCATTCACTGAGCTGTTCCCACTTTAAGTACTCTTTATCTCATGTTCTTGTTATTTATTGGCATTTATTTATATTTAGATTTGCACATTTTGTTGTCTTCTGCACTCCAGTTGATCTTTCACTGATCCTGGTATAGCTACTATTTCTATAGATTTGCTGAGTATGCCCACAGGAAATGAATCTCAGGTTGTAGATAATAACATATATGTACTCTGCTAGTGAAATTTACCTTCAATTTTGAATATTTGAAGTTTATCCTATCAATTTGTTCCTCTAATGAGAACAAAGGCACTATTTATATAACACTAATCCAGGGCTGTGCAAGGGGGTAGAGGACATTAGTGAAGGAGAGAAGTAATATGTAAGTATAATGAAGGACGGGAAAAGTCTTTTACTCCAACCAGTCTGTGCCACAGATGTATAATGCTTCCTGCATCATACAACATAGATCTTCCACCCATCCATATACATTTAATATTCTAGCTAACATACTCAATTAAAAATATAATGTGGAATTTTTGTTGATTGCATTAAAGGAAAAAGTGATTGCATTAAAAGGAAGATGGCACAGAAAGGATTTGTGAGGATGTTGCTTGGCCTAGAGATGTCAAGTTAAAGGGAAGGATTGGCTAGGCTGGTAACAGAGGGGTTAATGGGGACAAAACAATAAGACAAAATAAAACCAGAGGACCACCTGCTGAGAGTAGATAACCGAAGGAGGTAGATTTAAAATAGAAGGACTAGTGGAGAACTGGGGATTTTAACCAAATGGCTGGTGGGGGAGAAGGAAGTGCAAGGGACATTTCAGTAGGTTTTGGTGGGAGGGTTGAGGGTGAAGGGGTTTGAAACTTCCTTGCTGGTCAAGGAAAATGCTCCCAACATTTACAAATTATAGACAGACACTTGGTGCTGTCTAATTTTAAGGACAATTAACTGATAGTTGGGGAGGGTGTCTGATATCAAAGTTGCTCTTTTATGGACAGTATGGACACAATTGACAGAATGACCTCTATCTTAATCTTGAAATTCATTATGGAATGCAAACCATTTGAAATTGTTTTTACAAGCTGATGACAGACTCAGCTGGAAGTTGGTTATGTTCTTTCTTGTACGAATAAGTTCAGCTGCCTTCAATGACTGTACAATCAGCCTGAGTCACAGAGGGCTGACTCCCCAGGAATAAAAACAACTAACCACCATCCAATCTAATTCTGCACTTACAGGAAATATAAACATGAGGTCACTGATCCTCTATTATTTATTCAATTTACAGAATTTCTTCACATTACCCTAGCCAAAATTTATCCTTTAAACAGTATTGGTAAAACAGATTTTCCGATTGCCATTTGGAGAGCTTGCCTTGTGTAGATTGCCTGCTATATTTCTTCCATGACAACATAAAAAACATAATTAAGTCAGCAGTGCTTCAAGAATCAGAATCAGGTTTAATATCACTGGCATATGTTGTGAAAATTTTTGTGGCAGCTGTACAATGCAATACATATTAATAGAAACTATACATTACAATAAGAAACACAATATATATATATATATATATATATATATAAATAAATTAACTAAGTAGTGCAAAAAGATGGAAAAAATACTGAGGAAGTGTTCATGGGTTCATTGTCCATTCAGAAATCTGATGGTGGAGGGGACCAAGCTGTTCCTGAAATGTTGATTGTGTGTCTTCAGGCTCCTGTACCTCCTCCTTGATAGTGGCAATGAGAAGAGGGCATGTACTGGGTGATGTGACTTTTTAAAGATGGATCCCACCTTTTTTGAGGCATTGCCTTTTGAAGGGGTCCTAGAAGCTGGGGAGGCTGGTGCCCTTGATGGAACTGGTTGAGTTTACAAATTTCTGCTGCTTTTTCCAATCCTGTGCAGTGGCCTTCCCATACTAGACAGTGATGCAACCAGTTAGAATGCTCTCTACAGTACATCTGTAGAAATTTGCAAGCATCTTTTGTGACACTCCAATTCTCCTCAAATTCTTAATGAAATATAGCAGCTGTTGTGCCTTCTTTGTAAATGCATCGATATGTTAGACCACTCAGAGATGTGATACCTTTGCTCACCTTTTCCACTTCTGATCCATCAATGAGGACTGGTGTGTGTTCCCTTAACTTACCCTTCCTGAAGTTCACAATCAATTGCTTGGTTTTACTGATGTTTACTGCAAGCTGTTGCTGCAACAACGTTCAACCAGCTGATGTATTTTCCTGTCACCATTTGAAATTCTACCAACAGAAGTTGCATCGTCGGCAAATTTATGGCTGTCGTTTGAGTTCTGCCTAGCCACACAGTCATGGGTGTAGTGAGTAGAGCAGTGGGCCAAGCATGCAACCTTGAGGTATGCCAGTGTTGGTTATCAGCAAGGAGGAGATGTTACTTCCCATCTGCACAGACTGGTCTCCTGGTGAGGAAGTCAAGGATCCAGTTGCTGAGGGAGGTACAGACACCCAGGTGTTGCAGCTTGTTGATTTGAAAAGAGGGAATGAACACTGAACTGCAGTCAATGAGCAATTCTTGATATAAGTCCAAGAGCCTCAGGACATGTACCATCAGGTTCAAGAACTGTTATAACCTCTCAACAATCAGGCTCTTGAACAAAAGGGGATAACTATACTCAATTGCCCATTCACTGAAATGTTCTCACAACCAATGATCTCAGTTTAAGATATCTTTATCTTTTTATTTCATGATCTTGTTATTTATTGCTATTTATTTATATTTGCATAGTTTGTTGTCTTCTGCACTCTAATTAATCTTTCTTTGATCCTGTTACAGTTACTATTCTATAGACTTACTGAGTATGCCCACAGGAAAATGAATCTCAGGGTTCAACATGGTGACACATAAGTACTTTGATAATAAATTACTTTGAACTATTGTCCAGGTGATGGAAAACACTAAGATGGTAGCAGGTCTTTTATACTTAAGACAGTATAATGATTTCATTATTTTATAAACTTTGATTAATTCTCCACTGAATTTGTTTTGCTGTGAGTCTATTTGGCATTTTAAATCAGAAATGATTTGAATGGCCCTCCTCCGCTCTCTGTGGAGAGACTAAATAAGATGAAAGAGAAGGACCTACTTTGAGGAAAATGGATCTCACTGGATGAAAAAGTGATGGAGAGAGAAACCCCAACTGTTTGAATAACTGGTACGCCCATAGTCTTATGAACTGCAGCAGAACAGTGTGATATATCTAAATAGCTAGAATGGAGACAATGGACTGAATGGACTTCTCTGCTATTCCACAAGTTCAAAATTGGGCACAGAATTCTGTCCAAGGAATGAGCATAGATAGATTTTGAAGAGCTTGTTTGTTTGGATACATGAATAATATTAACAGACCAGTGAAATTTTGGTAGGCTTGAACCCCCACATTCAGCTTGCAAGCTGCACAGATCAGAAACCTTCCAGCTCTGATACCTATTTCCTGCTGTGTTGGCCAATCTGGAGGAGACTCTCCATCGACTGGGGTCGATTATGGATGTTGCATCCTAACTGATTACATTTGATAACACACGGCAGTATGCAAGCTAGGGCAGTATGATATAGAGAGTCAGATGTTGCCCATGCAGCAGGCTGCCTTCTCCACACAGCAGATGAATCTAAAGGAACGGCAGAGACCGATGCAGTTTGGCATCAGTGGCGTTGCAGGGGTTGCAGCATTGAACTCAACGTAGGACTGCCTTAGGGACTCTAGGTTTACTCCCAAAGCCTTTTCCATGAGTGGGTATAACCACAAGGCAGCTGAGGATTGAAATCAGAGTTTTCCTTCTCCTAAATGAGCTGCCAACTGTGGCTGACGAGCCCCATCTGCCTGAAGTTGGGCAACTATTTGACAGAATTCAGGAACATTAATAAATCAGATAACTGCAATAAATTTTGTCCCAGAGGAATTTTAAGTTAGTATGTTAAGCAGTGCCTGATCCAAAGAAATTAAATACACCAAGATGGCTATCAGGGAAAAATGTCCCATGTTGTAACTACAATGCAGAGATTCCACCAGCAAGTTTGGTAGGGTACTTCAAGTGTACCCTCAAATGCTGCATTACAAATAGTTTAGCAAATTTAATTGAAGTAAGACTATTAATATGTCTGTAAATCAATTTTAACTCCATTTCAAATATGCTATTCAGTCCAGAAAAAAATCCTTTCTCCATGTTTTCCCTGTTGATAATGATATGCCAGGATCCAGTTTCAGTAAGGTTTGTTAGGAACATTCCCTTGTTATGACAACATAAGCAGAAATTTGTTGCTATGGTGCCCTAGCCAGAGGGAAATCATCCTTCAGTCCTACCTCTACCCCTAAAATCTCCAAGCACATAAATAAATAAGCAGCTAACTATTTAATTCCACTTCTTTCTGAACTTTTCCATTTATCCACCAGTACTGGAGATATCTACATGCGCTGTGTCCCTGATTGGGTGCTGACACACACTTGGATTCAGTCTGATCCATTACAAAGCTCGAATGGGATATATATCTGGCTTCAAGCCCAAACCTTCCAGGATCTTAAACGTACTCTTTGCTCCTTTTAAAACCTGTTATAGAAGTTTTGAGTTGACTACAGTTTTACAAAGGTAGATTCTACTCCACAGTTGTCTGGGTCCCTGGGAGGAAACTTCCTCCGTGAAGACAGTGGAAATATTCTCCGTAGTTACTATTTACAATGAGATCAAAAACCTTCTCGTGGGGCAACAGATGTGACCTTGTGGCTGTTCATTACTTTAAATCTTCATCCCATTCCCCGTCCCCATGTCTTGGCTTGCCTTGTGGTTTGGCCAAAGTTTGACAAGCTTGAGGAACAGAAACTGGTCTTTTGATTGTGTACGTTGAAATCTTCTGGATTGAGTTCAGCATGTCCTTAAAGTCCATGTCTTTCAAGGTTTCATATTTTTGACCCTTTGCCAGAACTGGAAAGATTCAGTTGTCATATCTTTGACCAAGTACTGGAAGATAGGGGAGTCAGCTCTTCATGGTTTATTAATAATTGATCAGCAACCAGCCATTGAATATTACATCAGTTTCATTCTTTGTTGGTGGAAAGTGTCCCAGCCCAATGCATGCTTCATCCAGAAAGAGGGGAGATTTATTATGCATGAAAGTTCATGCCAATGTCCCAGTCAAATAGAAGATTGAGGTACAGGTTATATGTTTGCTCCTTTCCCTGAACCAAAGATCATCTCAATTTCATTTAAAGTATGAAAGCATCCATTCACTCAAAACCTATGGTTAAAGAAATCACTATTTAGGAATCTAGAATGTATAATCTGCCCCTCATAAAAGTTCAACATTTCTGGGCATCTGGAGGGAACCAAATATCTTAAGACAGCACCTCTGGTGATTTTTCGATTGATCTGTGGAAAGACAGCAATTTTGACAAGACTGTCTGTAGAGTGCCTCATCAACTGTTGACTCAGTTGATATGTTCCATTTCCAACCTTACACTGGTTGGGCTATTGATGGATTTGCAAGTAAGTTGCTCAATACCAAAAGCAATGCATGCCAATTATTGTTTTGTTTTGTACAAATAACCATTGGGACCTGTTCTTGCTCACAGCTCCACTTGGCTGAGCTTATAAAAACCATCTGTGGTTTTCCTCTTCCTACATTATCAGTCAGCATTTAACTCACATGACTACTTTACTTTAAACGTTCCTACACTTTCGCAACTGTCCTCTGTTTACAACAACTCATGGAATTAATTTTGTTATTCCCTTTCTTTCCTGGCAATATTGTTTTTGTTCCACAGATAGCAGTTGAAATGCAAATGATTACCTTCAGCCAGATGACACTGACCACATACGCCCACCAGATATCAACAAACTATTGATGGTAAACTAGAACCACTTCCTGTCCTGTCTATATGAGCCTATAGATGTAGGCACACTAACGTGCTTGCTAACTGTCTTGTACGCGTCTTCAGGGTTGAAGACTTCTGAGGAGGTAGCCTGGTGGATGCTCTTATATCTCTTGTCTGACTACATTCATTCTTTGGTTGCTCACAGACATATCCATTCTATCCTATGGTTAACCCTCAACTCTTGCCCTTCCCTTGTTATCTAATGTTTCCCATACATTGGTGTTGGAACTCTTGTGATAAGTGGTGAAAACTATTTCCAATGCAACTATTAGTTCTGCAACAAAAGATTCCTGATCATTTCCTAATATTATTGGGAATCTTATACAATACAGCACTGCCAATATCATTATACTAGCTTCTGTCTATTGGGAAAAAGTTTACAGTTTGCTTTCCATATATTTTTGACATTTCTTGTCCTTGATTTATTGGACAAAAGGAGAATTTGTGGTGGCTACATTGCCTTCTACAGTCAAATCCGATTAAGGGAACTTTCTCTGGCAGCATTTGGCTAGGAAGAACTATCTGCAGTCTTAAACAGAAGTGACTAATCCAGAGGAAGAAGGTTCTTTTAACAAATGAACATGTTACATTAATCAGATTGTCATAATCCCAGAAAGATTCTTTCAGATAAGCAGACTTCATTGCTTTTTTTTTGGAAGGAAACATTCAACATCATGTTCTACCTTGTCTCCAGGACGAGGGCGCATCACAGATACCCGGTCGTAGCCTTTCCTCAGGAGAACCCACAGTGCATCTAACTTGCCCTGAAATTAATGAAAGAGTCATTAGGGATGTTATTGTAAGGAAGAGAAACTCATTTAAATACTTCATTGTTCTATTTGTGTCTGTTCATTTTCCATAACCACTTCCATGTTCACTTTTATTGATTCCATAAACCTGTCAGCTTTTTTCTTCTTGCAATGCATAACTTGATTGCTTACCCATTAACTTGAGTCATTATAGTTGACTGCAAGAGGTTTTTCCTTTGGGTGGAGCCATTTAGTGAACAGGATGGTTTGAACTGTTTGAGTTGAGAGATGACCTGCTAGACAGGCCTTTATGATGATGGAAAAGTTCGAGAGAGTGGGCAAGTAGGGATGATATTTCTGCTTTGGACAAAACCAGACCTTAGTGTGAATTTAAGGCATCACTGCAAATCCAACAGAGAATTCAGGAGTTATTTCTTTACTCAAATGGTAATTAGAATGTAGTATGTATTACTGTAGGGAGTAGTTGTGGTAAATATTATAGATGTACTGTACTTACTACCTGTTGCGCTGCTGGCATTTAGGGCAGCAGTTAAGGTTTTATTCTTCATTGCTGCTTCTGTAACAATATATTTTTGACCATTCAGGTTGTTAGCCCTGAGCTGAACTCCCAATCCTGGCGGACCAATGGGCCACTCTTAGTCTGGCCTCTACCCTTTGACCTATTCGGCATGGTGAGCCTATCAAGAGCCAAAACACAAGGCTAGAAGGCTGCAAGTGAACGGCTGATTTTTCGGAGCGAAGGGAGTTTTTTTACTACTCGGGTTAAAGAGAGGCGAGACTGCGCAGGCTTGTGACGTCAGCCAGTAGAGCGCAAAAGGTTTAAAAAGAAGACCGCCGTATCCAGTGGGCAGTGTCGGTGTGGGCAGCAGAGTGAAAGGCAGCAGAGTGGTAGGGTTTTGGCTCAACGGGCTTAGGCGGAAGCGGGACGAGGCGAGGTAGGAAGTATGTGTGTGAGGCCAGTTTTCTGTGCTTGGTGTCAGATGTGGGGGTCTTGGAGTCTCCCAGCCTCCCGGGTGGCCATATCTGCACTAGGTGTGTTGAGCTGCAGCTCCTGATGGACCGAGTTAGGGAACTGAAGATGCAGCTCGATGACCTTCGTCTGGTCAGGGAGAGCGAGGAGTTGATAGAGAGGAGTTATAGGCAGGTGGTCACACCGGGGCCATGGGAGACAGACAAGTGGGTCACAGTCAGGAAGGGGAAGGGGAAGAGTCAGGTACTAGAGAGTACCCCTGTGGCTGTACCCCTTGACAATAAGTACTCATGTTTGAGTACTGTTGGGGGGAGGACATCCTACCTGGGGGAAGCAGCAGTGGCTGTGCCTCTGGCACAGAGTCTGGCCCTGTGGCTCAGAAGGGTAGGGAAATGAAGAGGAAGTCAGTAGTGATAGGGGACTCTATAGTTAGGGGGTCAGACTGGCGATTCTGTAGATGCAGGAAAGAAACTCGGATGGCAGTTTGCCTCCCAGGTGCCAGGGTCCGGGATGTTTCAGATCACATCCAAGATATCCTGCAGTGGGAGGGAGAACAGCCAGAGGTCATGGTACATACTGGTACCAATGACATAGGTAGGAAAATGGAAGAGGTCCTGAAAAAAGACTACAGAGAGCTAGGAAGGAAGTTCAGAAGCACGACCACAAAGGTAGTAATCTCGGGATTACTGCCTGTGCCATGTAACAGTGAGAATAGGAATAGAATGAGGTGGAGGATAAATGCGTGGCTGAGGGATTGGAGCAGGGGGCAGGGATTCAGATTTCTGGATCATTGGGATCTCTTTTGGGGCAGGTGTGACCTGTACAAAAAGGACGGGTTGCACTTGAATCCCAGGGGGACCAATATCCTGGCAGGGAGGTTTATTGGAGAGAGTTTAAACTAGAATTGCTGGGGTTGGGAACTGAACTGAAGAGATGGAGGAAGGGGCGATTGGCTTACAAACAGAGAAAGCTTGTAGGCAGTGTGGGAGGGAGGATAGACAAGTGATAGAGAAGGGATGCGTTCAGACCGAAGGTTTGAGATGTATCTATTTTAACACAAGGAGTGTTGTGAACAAAGCGGATGAGCTCAGAGCGTGGATCAGTACTTGGAGATATGATGTGGTGGCCATTTCAGAGACTTGGATGGCTCAGGGACAGGAATGGTTACTTCAACTGCCGGGTTTTAGATGTTTCAGAAAGGACAGGGAGGAAGGCAAAAGAGGTGGGGGTGTTGCACTGTTGATCAAAGATAGTGTCACGGCTGCAGAAAAGGTGGACACCACGGAGGGATTGTCTACGGAGTCTCTGTGGGTGGAGGTTAGGAACAGGAAAGGGTCAATAACTTTACTGGGTGTTTTTTATAGGCCACCCAATAGTAACAGGGATATCTAGAAGCAGATTGGGAAACAGATCCTGGAAAGTTATAATAATAACAGAGTTGTCGTGATGGGAGATTTTAATTTCCCAAATATCGATTAGCATCTCCCTAGAGCAAGGGGTTTAGATGGGGTGGAGTTTGTTAGGTGTGTTCAGGAAGGTTTCTTGACACAATACATAGATAAGCCCACAAAAGGAGAGGCTGTACTTGATTTGGTATTGGGAACTGAACCTGGTCAGGTGTCAGATCTCTCAGTCGGAGAGCATTTTGGAGATAGTGATCATAATTCTATCTCCTTTACAATAGCATTGGAGAGAGATAGGGACAGACAAGTTAGAAAAGTGTTTAATTGTAGTAAAGGGAATTATGAGGCTATCAGGCAAGAAATTGAAAGTTTAAATCGGAAACAGATATTCTCAGGGAAAAGTACAGAAGAAATGTGGCAAATATTCAGGGGATATTTGTGTAGAGTTTTGTATAGCTACATTCCAAGAGACAGGGAAGTTATGGTAGGGTACAGGAACCATGGTGTACAAAGGCTGTAATAAATCTATTCAAGAAGAAAAGAAAAGCTTGTAGCAATGTACTACACACAGTGCTGAAATAACAACACACAGTCAGTAAGTCGTTTCGAGACTAGTTTATTCAAACTTCGCGGTGCTGGCATTTAATCCCTAGCGCCCGCCCTCTCCGGGTGGAAATGACGTCAGAGGTGTCCCAAAGTCTCCCCCCACGCACTGGCTATTTGTGAGCCGGTTTGCCTGCACAGAAAGTGGGTCGCCACATAACCCCCCCCCCCCAGAACTGGCGATACACCCCCCAATGTCCACAGTCTGGATCTCTGTTTGGGAGGTCTGCCTCTGTGTCGCGGTGCCTGAACCTCGATCGGCTGCGCCAAGTCCACATGGGCCGGTTTGAGTCGGTCCACCGTGAATACCTCCTCTCTCCCCCCAAAGTCCAGAACGTACGTGGACCTGTTGTTGTTGATCACCTTGAACGGCCCCTCGTACGGCCGCTGTAGCGGTGCCCGGTGTCTGCCCCTTCGTACAAACACAAACTTACAGTCCTGCAGGTCTTTGGGTACATGGGTTGGAGTCCGTCCATGCTGTGAAGTTGGTAAGGGGGCCAGGTTGCTGAGCCTTTCGCGTAGTCTGTCCAGGACTGCTGCGGGTTCTTCCTCTTGCCCCCTTGGGGCTGGTATGAACTCTCCCGGGACGGCCAGGGGTGTGCCGTACACCAACTCGGCCGACAAGGCGTGCAGATCCCCTTTGGGCACTGTGCGAATTCCAAGCAGGACCCAGGGAAGCTCGTCCACCCAGTTAGGTCCTCTCAGGCGGGCCATGAGAGCCGACTTCAAGTGACGGTGGAAGCGTTCCACCAGTCCGTTCGACTGTGGGTGGTAGGCAGTTGTGTGGTGTAGCTGCGTTCCCAACAGGCTAGCCACAGCTGACCACAGGCTGGAGGCGAACTGGGCGCCTCTGTCGGAGGTAATGTGGGCCGGTACCCTGAAGCGTGCTACCCAGGTTGCAATCAGTGCTCGGGCGCAGGAATCGGCAGATGTGTCGGTGAGCGGGACCGCCTCTGGCCACCTCGTGAACCAGTCTACCATAGTTAGGAGGTATCACGCTCCTCGGGACACTGGTAGGGGGCCCATGATATCCACATGAATGTGGTCGAACCTCCGGTGGGTGGGTTCGAACTGCTGCGGCATCTTGGCTGTTTGGCACTGCGCGCACGTTCTGGCCCATTCACTGACCTGTTTGCAAAGTCCGTGCCACATGAACTTGCTGGAGACCAGCCGGACGGTTGTCCTGATAGATGGGTGCGCCAAACCGTGTATGGAGTCGAAAACTCGCCGCCTCCAGGTTGCCGGGACGATGGGGCAAGGTTGGCCGGTAGTCACTTCGCACAGGAGGGTCCTCTCACCTGGGCCTACGAGAAAGTCCTGCAGCTGCAAACCCGAGACTGCGGTCCTGTAGCTGGGCATCTTGTCGTCTGCCTGCTGCGCCTCCGCCAGTGCTCCATAGTCCACCCCCAGGGACAGGGCCTGGATAGCTGGTCTGGAGAGTGCGTCCGCCACGATGTTGTCCTTTCCCAAGACATGCTGGATGTCCGTCGTGTACTCGGAGATGTAGGACAGATGTCGCTGCTGACGGGCCGACCAGGGATTGGACACCTTTGTGAACGCAAAGGTCAACGGTTTGTGGTCCGTGAACGCGGTGAACGGCCTGCCTTCTAAGAAGTACCTGAAATGCCGGATTGCCAGATACAGTGCCAACAGCTCCCGGTCGAAAGCACTGTACTTGAGTTCAGGTGGTAGTAGGTGCTTGCTGAAGAATGCCAGGGGTTGCCAGCGCCCCTCGATGAGCTGCTCCAGCACCCCACCGACTGCTGTGTCGGATGCTTCCACCGTGAGGGCGGTCGGAATGTCCGTTCTGGGGTGCACCAGCATCGCGGCATCTGCCAAGGCTTCCTTGGATTAACGAAAGCGGCCACAGCCTCCTCATCCCAAGTAATGTCCTTGCCTTTACCCGACATCAGGGTGTACAAAGAGCACATGATACGGGCTGCTGAGGGGAGGAAACGGTGGTAGAAGTTCACTATACCAACAAACATCTGTAGGCCTTTGACCATGTTGGGCCAGGCAAAGTGGCGGATCGCGTCTACCTTGGCGGGCAGAGGTGTTGCCCCGTCTTTGGGAATCCTGTGGCCCAGGAAGTCGATGGTATCAAGACCGAACCGGCATTTGGCCGGGTTGATCGTGAGGCCAAAATCACTCAGGCGGGAGTAGAGCTGGCGGAGGTGGGACAGATGCTCCTGGCGACTACTGCTGGCTATAAGGATGTCGTCCAAATAGATGAACGCAAAGTCCAGGTCGCGTCCCACCATATCCATTAGCCGCTGGAACGTCTGTGCGGCATTCTTCAGGCCAAACGGCATTCGGAGGAACTCGAACAGACCGAACGGGGTTATAAGTGCTGTTTTGGGGATGTCTTCAGGGTGCACCGGGATTTGATGGTATCCCCGGATGAGGTCTACTTTGGAAAAGATTCTTGCCCCGTGCAGGTTTGCTGCAAAGTCCTGTATGTGCAGCATGGGGTAGCGGTCTGGAGTGGTAGCCTCGTTCAGTCTGCGGTGGTCGCCGCATGGTCTCCAACCCCCGGCTGCTTTGGGCACCATGTGCAGGGGGGAGGCCCATGGGCTGTCGGACCTCTGTACGATCCCCAATTCCTCCATCCTCTTGAACTCCTCCTTCACCAGGCAGAGCTTTTCCGGGGGGAGCCTTCGTGCGCGGGCGTGGAGGGGTGGTCCCTGGGTCGGAATGTGGTGCTGAACCCCGTGTCTAGGCATGGCTGCCGTGAACTGCGGTGCCAGAATCGATGGAAAGTCCACCAGGGTTCTGGTGAATTCGTTGTCCGACAGCGTGATGGAGTCCAGGTGTGGGGCCGGCAACTTGGCTTCACCCAGGGAGAATGTCTGGAAAGTCTTGGCATGTACCAGTCTTTTCCCTTGCAAGTCGACCAGCAGGCTGTGAGCTCGCAAGAAGTCCGCCCCCAGGAGTGGTTGGGCCACGGTGGCCAGTGTGAAGTCCCACGTGAACCGGCTGGCGCCGAACTGCAGCTGCACTGTGCGGGTGCCGTAGGTCCGTATCGTGCTGCCGTTTGCAGCCCTCAGGGTGGGTCCTGGCTTCCTGTTGCGGGTGTCATACCCCGTCGGGGGCAAGACGCTGATTTCCGCTCCGGTGTCGACCAAGAAGTGGCGTCCCGACTGTTTGTCCCAGACGTTCAAGAGGCTGTCCTGGTGGCCAGCCGCCATAGTCATTAGCGGCAGCTGGCCTTGGCCCTTGCAGGGCGGGCGACAACGGCGGGCTTTTGTGCCCCACCGCTGGTGGTAGAAACACCTCTGTTCACTGGCCTCCTCACTCCTGCCTCTGTGTTGTGTGCGCCCCCCTGCCGGGCCTGCTCTGGTCTGCTGTTGGGCACGTGACCTGGTAATCTGACCGACGGATGCCACTCTCTCCCTCTTGGCTTTCCACAGCACGTCTGCCCGGGCCGCCACCTTCCGGGGGTCGCTGAAATCTGCGTTGGCCAGCAGCAGATGTATGTCCTCGGGCAGTTGCTCTAGGTATGCTTGCTCGAACATGAGGCAGGGCTTGTGTCCGTCAGCCAGGGACAGCATCTTGTTCATCAATGCTGACGGCAGTCTGCCTCCCAAACCATCCAGGTGAAGCAGGCGGGCTCCCCGCTCACACCGTGTGAGGCCAAAGGTCCCAATGAGTAGCGCTTTGAATGCTTCATATTTGCCTTCTTCCGGGGGAGACTGTATGAAATCTGCAACCTGGGCGGCCGTCTCCTGGTCAAGGGCGCTCACCACGTGGTAGTAACGCATGGAATCAGAGGGTATCTGCCGAATCTGGAACTGGGCTTCTGCTTGGCTAAACCACACGCGTGGTCGCAGCGTCCAGAAAGTCGGCAGTTTTAGCGAAACTGCGTGAACAGATGAAGAGTCGGTCATCTTTGGTCCAAATCCCGTTTGGACCGTCAGGGTCACCAATGTAGCGATGTGCTACACACAGTGCTGAAATAACGACACGCAGTCGGTAAGTCGTTTCGAGACTAGTTTATTCAAACTTCGCGGCGCTGGCATTTAATCCCTAGCGCCCGCCCTCTCCGGGCGGAAATGATATCAGAGGTGCATTACCAAAGTCTCCCCCCGCGCGCTGGCTATTTGTGAGCTGGTTTGCCTGTGCAGAAAGTGGGTCGCCACAAGCTTACAAAAGGTTCAGAGAGCTAGGTAATGTTAGAAATCTAGAAGATTATAAGGCTACTAGGAAGGAGCTTAAGAAGGAAATTAGGAGAGCCAGAAGGGGCCATGAGAAGGCCTTGGCGGGCAGAATTAAAGAAAACTCCAAGGCATTCTACAATTATGTGAAGAGCAAGAGGATAAGATATGAAAGAATAGGACCTATCAAGTGTGACAGTGGGAAAGTGCGTATAGAACCAGAGGAAATAGAAAAGGTACTTAATGGATACTTTACTTCAGTATTTACTATGGAAAAGGATTTTAGTGATTGCAGCAGTCTGAAAAGCTTGAGCATATAGATATTAAGAAAGAGGATGTGCTGGAGCTTTTGGAAAGCATCAAGTTGGATAAGTTGCCAGGACTGGAAGAAATTGTACCCTAGGCTACTGTGGGAGGCGAGGGAGGAGATTGCTGAGCATTATCTTTGCATGATCAATGGGGACAGGAGAGGTTCCGGAGGATTGGAGGGTTGCAGATGTTGTTTCTTTATTCAAGAAAGGGAGTAGAGATAGCCCAGGAAATAATAGACCAGGGAGTCTTACCTCAGTGGTTAGTAAGTTGATGGAGAAGCTCCTGAGGGGCAGGATTTATGAACATTTGGAGAGGTATAATATGATTAGGAGTAATCAGCATGGCTTTGTCAAGGGCAGGTTGTGCCTTATCAGCCTGATTGAATTTTTTGAGGACGTGACTAAACATATTGATGATGGTGGAGCAGCAGATGTAGTGTATATGGATTTCAGCAAGGCATTGGATAAGGTACCCCATGCAAGACATTGAGAAAGTAAGGAGGCATGGGATCCAAGGAGATATTGTTTTGTGGATCCAGAACTGGCTTGCCCAAAGAAGGCAAAGAGTGGTTGTAGACGGGTCATATTCTGCATGGAGGTCAGTCACCAGTGGTGTGCCTCAGGGATCTGTTCTGGGACCCTTACTCTTCATGATTTTTATAAATGACCTGGATGAGGAAGTGAAGGGATGGATTAGTAAGTTTGCTGATAACACAAAGGTTGGAGGTGTTGAGGATAATGTGGAGGGCTGTCAGAGGTTACAGTGGGACATTGATAGGA
Source organism: Hemitrygon akajei (assembly GCF_048418815.1). Taxonomy (NCBI): domain Eukaryota; kingdom Metazoa; phylum Chordata; class Chondrichthyes; order Myliobatiformes; family Dasyatidae; genus Hemitrygon; species Hemitrygon akajei. The sequence continues at coordinate 202,722,110 of NC_133124.1, read as the reverse complement.
TGCAAAACTGGGCTGAGAAGCGACAGATGGAATTCAACCCAGATAAGTGTGAAGTGGTTCATTTTGGTAGGTCAAATATGATGGCAGAATGTAGTATTAATGGTAAGACTCTTGGCAGTGTGGAGGATCAGAGGGATCTTGGAGTCCGAGTCCATAGGACACTCAAAGCTGCTGCGCAGTTTTATGGAAGCTTGTATGATGTATATCTCCAGGGTTCTGCTCCCAATGAGTTTTTTTGTGTTTTTTTTTCCAGTTAGTAGGGGTTTTTTAGTTAGTAGGGGTTCTTTTTTTCCTTCTTTTTCTTTCAAAAAAATATTCTTAACACTTTATTTTCTCTTATTATTATTGATATATTGCTTATCTTTGTTAATCAGTTAATCAGTTATTTGCTAATTTAATTCCTTATTGTACATAATGATATATTGACAATGTATTTTTTTTGTTAATCTTCAATAATAATTAATAAAAAGATTTTGAAATGAAGCAGCTGCACAGGTTGACTCTGTGGTTAAGAAGGCATATGGTGTATTGGCCTTCTTCAATCATGGAATTGAATTTAGGAGCCGGGAGGTAATGTTGCAGCTATATTGGACCCTGGTCAGACCCCACTTGGAGTACTGTGCTCAGTTCTGGTCGCCTCACTACAGGAAGGATGTGGAAGCCATAGAAAGGGTGCAGAGGAGATTTACAAGGATGTTGCCTGGATTGGGGAGCATGCCTTATGAAAACAGGTTGAGTGAATTTGGCCTTTTCTTTCTCCTTGGAGCAATGGAGGATGAGAGGTGACCTGATAGAGGTGTACAAGATGATGAGAGGCATTGATCATGTGGATAGTCAGAGGCTTTTTCCCAGGGCTGAAATGGTTGCCACAAAAGGACACAGGTTTAAGGTGCTGGGGTGTAGGTACAGAGGACATGTCAGGGGTAAGTTTTTGACTCAGAGAGTGGTGAGTGCATGGAATGGGCTGCCAGCAATGGTGGTGGAGGTGGATATGATAGAGTCTTTTAAGAGGCTTTTAGATAGGTACATGGAGCTTACTAAAATCAAGGGCTATAGGTAAGCCTAGTAATTTCAAAGGTATGGACGTGTTTGGCACAACTTTGTGGGCCGAAGGGCCTGTATTGTGCTATAGGTTTTCTATGTTTCTATAGCTCTCAAGGCCATTGGGGCACACAAGCTTCCACACCCTACAACAAAGTTGTGGCCCTCTTGGAGGAGCTTAGGGGGAAATTGCTTCTACATGTTAGCTAGATGAAGAACATTGAAAGAAGGCTTACATGCTGTATTGAAACAGAAATGGACCCATTAGACAAAATGGACTCTTTCCATGATGTAAATGTTCACAGAAGCGGCACAGAGTTCACACGTGCTATTCCATGTCACTATCCTGAGACACTTCAATTGGACCCAGTAGGGAAGCATCAGCTAATGAAACATTGTTATGTTGCCATGAAGTGCAGTTTGAGATACCTGACTTCCAGCTCACTGTGGCTTTAATCAATCCATGACTTGCAACTGTGATTCTTGAAGCTCTGACGCTAAATCCCGCTACCTTGATGTTCTCCTTCAGAAACCCACCTCTTGACCAAAATTTTGCCAATCTTCTGATATGTTAGACATTGAAACATAGAAACATAGAAAACAGATGCAGGAATTGGCCATTCGGCCCTTTGAGCCTGCACCACCATTCAGTATGATCATGGCTGATCATCCAACTCAGAACCCTGTACCTGCTTTCTCTCCATACCCCCTGATCCCTTTAGCCACAAGGGCCATATCTAACTTCCTTTTACATATAGCCATATATTGATACAATATATTGAATAAAGTCCTCGCAAAGTCTCTGGTTTCTTAAAGTCATTATGTGGATTGAAGCTGCAGGTGGAATTTCCTTGGTAAAGAGTGTAATGAGGTGGAAAATAGTGGGTTACATGGCCTGTGGGTGGAAAGATTTTAATGAAAAAGACCATATCAGAGATGCAAACTATATTTGGTCCTTTACAGCACTGTCAGTGAGTGATAATAAATCTGATTCTGATAATGGGTCTCTATTGTGGACTGAGTGTGGGAGGGCAGCAGGGAGAGGGGAATCATGGTTAGGAATGGGGGAAGGGAGTGGGAAGCACCAGAAAGACATTCTGCAAAGATCAATAAACCAGTTGTTTGGAATCAAGTGACTTTGCCTGGTGTCTCAGGACTAGGTATGTCTGCAATTGCACCACCACCTGCCCTGGCACTCCCTGTCTGCCACCTGCCCCAAACCCCTCCCGCGGTGCTCTACCTCACCATGCCCAACATCCTTCACTCCCGCCAAATCTACAAACTCGCTCTCCACTCCACGTTGACAAACACAGTACTGTGCAAAATCTTAGGTAACCTATCCATATATATGTGCCTAAGACTTTTGCACAGTACTGTATATTAGATCGTAGCAGATTTTAATGCCGTTGACTGTGAATTAACTGCTGTAATGGATGAACAAGTCACTCAGTTCAGGAATGAACATTAAATTCTGACCTTGCAGAAACACTAACATCTAATGAATTGAAAACCACAGCTGATATCGGAAAATCCAGTATGCAATGATTGTTACCTTGATTGGTGAGTACCATTTTCTTGGAGAGTTCAACTTGCGACCCACATTATTGTTGTGCATTCCTGCCTCTGAGAACTCATATTCCTGTTCTGGCATTTTGACTCTGGCATTTTTGGCTTTTTCCAGTTTGGCACCCTCTTCAGTTGATCCCTTCTCACCCCATCGAACCTAGAAAATGTTAAACACAATATGAACATAAATCCTACCATGGAACATTGCTGGAGAATAATGTCAGTGAAAGTCAGGTTGGAAATGGGAGGAGAGAGCTGCTGGAAAGTTGGCCATGGATGAATTTGAAAATAATTCAGTGAAGTCATTAATGGCTCCGGAAAACAAGATCCATCTATAGCTTAGGGACAATAGGGAAATAGGTAAGAACAAATACAATGGAAACACACAAGTCACCTCTTGTCTGTGTCATTCATTAGATCACTGCCTCCAATCCATTTTTCTGCCTGATTCCCAATTAAAATCATAAAGGTTATTGCAGCATCACTGTGGATATTAAAATCATTACGCTCCTGCAATTAAGACTCTTTATTTAAATACTTCTACACTGTCAAATACAAATGGGAGTTTTTAAAAAATTAAACAAATAGCAAAGCTAGTAATTTTATTGCCTAATAGTGGGAGGCTAGGATTAGGTGGAAACAGTAGTATTAAACCTAAAACCCAGACCTACTCTCAATCTGGCTGGCTGCTACAGAACAAATCCTGGGCATGGGAATCTGGTTCTGATGTTAAATTCAACAGATCATGCTAACTGCTATGTTACCGTTGGCTGCTTTGTGGATATCCCCATGGGGAGTTAATCTATTGTAACAGAAGTGGTGGAACAGTGGTGGCTTCTCAGTCAGGCAAAGCATGCTGCATAGACATCCTGAGCCAGAGAAGGCCGAAAAAGGTCACGTATCATGCTTTGTTTTAGTGTGGATCAGAAAAAGTTACAGGCATTTATCTTGGTGCAATGCTGTTACCGTGACAGCGATCAGTGACTGGGGCTCAATATCCGCCGCTGGCTGTAAGAAGTTTGCTTATCGTTCTCATAACCACATGGATTGCGTCCAGATGCTCCGGTTTTCTTCCACCTTCCAAAGATGTACTGGTTAATGTTAGTAAGTTGTGGGCATGCTATGTTGGTGTTGGTACTTGCGGTCTGCCCCTAGCACATATTTGGACTGTGTTAGTCATTGACGCAAATGACACATTTATTTATTTATTTATGGCATGTGTGCGTTGCCAGCTAAGCCAGCATTTATTGCCCATCCCTGGTTACCCTTAAGAAGGTGATGGGCTGCCTTCTTGAACCACTGTAGTCCCTGAGGTGTAGGGACACCCACAGTGCTGTTCAAGGTATGCCTGGTGTTTCAAAGTACATGTGATAGCAAAACAAAAATCTCACTTATCTCTTCAGGTTTAAAAATAAATCATCAGGGGTCACAAAGGTAATCTTGCTTTGTGTTAGGTACTTCTCCTCAGCCGTTCTGAGGTCTGAGTGTTAATGTGCCTCACTTGTGCTTTTCTGCCACTGCTGTCTTACCGGTTTTCCAGTCGTGGAGACTGAACTGCATACCTAGTGCAGGTAAATGGCTAAAGCAAGGCCATGGAGCTATTTGCCAACGGACTCACACAGGAATAGCTCTGAAATATGTGTCATTTATTGGATTGCTTGTGAACATTTCTCACTTGCAGGGGTTCCCAACCTGCGGTCCATGAACCCTTCAGTTAATGGTAGATGTACAAGGCATCAAAAAGGTCAGGAACCCCTGCTTTAAGGATTGTATTATGTGACCAAGCATTTGCTCTCTTTCAAAAGTACGTAGTGTGAAAATTTCCACTGCCTCTGTGGAATTACTACTTGCTACTGTTAACAATTTGAATCACCAACTATTTTCCAGTGGTCAATGTTACTCCTCGGACAGCAGGTTTTTCTGGTTAGCTGTTGTGCCATTAACATTAATCAACAGTTTAGTGAGGACGTCCTGACTCTGTATTCCAACAATCATTGCCTCCAGAGAATTAAATGAGGAAACTAAAATAAAATGCAATAATGAATACAGATTGGTACCCAATCAGTGTTTCAATTATTGTTTCAGACTTAGTGGAAGTTAAATCCTCTTTAGCCAGTTTACAATCATCATTCAGAGTTGACGGAGAAATTTCAAGAAAAATGGAAACAATGAGAGTGGAGAGGAGGAAAGAGAGTAGGTGTCCCTCGCTTTACGCCACTTCGTTTTTACAAAAGACCTACGTTAGTACTTGTTTTCGCTAACCGAAAGAAATCTGAAGAGGATTTTCACTTTTACGAAAAAGGGCACCCACTTTAAACTTGTGTTTACCCAGAGAAAGACTACCACAGCCATGAAGCCTTGCACGGGCAGGTGTGTTCTCATGCGTGTACGTGCCAAAGTTTTTTCTACAAATCAGTTTTTGACTAAATCCTGATTCTGGTAAGGGAAACTACACTGTACATACATTATCTCTACTTTATATAGGCTGTGTATTTATCATGTTATTCCTTCTTTTACTATATGTTAGTGTTATTTTAGGTTTCATGTGCTATTTGGTATGATTTAGTAGGTTATTTTTTGGGTCTGGGAACGCTCAAAAGTTTTTCCCGTATAAATTAATGGTAATTGCTTCTTCACTTTACGCCATTTTGGCTTACAAAAGGTTTCATAGGAACGCTCTACTTTCGGATAGCGGGGGAAACCTGTATAGGAAAAGGGGTTTAAGGGTCTAAATATTGAGACTAACAAACATGTCTAAGATAAAGTCCTATGAAACAATCCCCCAACTCAATTCTTGTCTTGGAATAGAAATGGGAGTGATCCTGATTTGATAACATTTGCATAATATGATCTGTGGGATTGCTGACCTCAGCAGGTCAGACCTTTCAAAGTCTTGACCCGAAATGTCATTTGTTTACTTCCCTCTATAAATGCTGCCTGACCTACTGAGTTCCTCCAGCATCTTGTATACATTGCTCAAGATTTTCAGTTTCTGAAGAACCTTCTGTGTGGGACTGAAGCATTCCTTTTAAGTTACTTTTCCCTCAAAAACTTATGCTGGTCCTTCCCCCACTGTTGAACATTTCTCAGAAATGCTTCAACACGTCATCACTTTTCTTAGCTCTATAAATGTCACTTTATAGCCCACTGTCTATCACACTCAGGCTGGTTCATGGCAGGATTCCGAATGATTTACGTTGGTGTTCCTGGCATTGTAATAAAGTGAAGCTGATATGTGATGGTCAGCTTAAGTCAGTGACAGAGAGATTCAACAGTTCCAAGCTATTCAAAAACTAACTCATCCAATTTTATTAGGAAAGTAGATCTGAGCTCCTAACTTTGTCTTGTTAAAGGAGCAGCCCAAGAGAAAATGGAGCAGCAATTCAATCATTTATTTCTATGTGTACTTTCAGGCAATGTAGTAGGATACATGGTTTGAGGCCCTTCTGAAATTAGGTTCCATAGCTGTATTAAATACATTTGTTTGTTTATCTATCTATAACCATATAACAATTACAGCATGGAAACAGGCCATCTCGGCCCTTCTAGTCCATGCCTATCTATCTATCTGTTGACATACAGTATGGAATAGGTCTTTCCAGCCCTTTGAGCCATGACATCCAGCTATCCCCTGATTTTACTCCAGCCTAATCATGGGGCAATTTACAACGACCAATTAACCTACCAGCTGGTACTTCTTTGGACGGTGGAAGGAAACCGGGCACGTGGGGCGAAACCCACGTGATCATGGGGAGAAGGTAGAGGCAGCGAAGGAATTAACCCAGTTCACTGGTACTGTAAAGTGTTGTGCTAACTACTATGCTATCGTGCCACTCCATATACAGTAGCAAACAACAACCTTCTACCCCAATGTGTCTGGCCAAAGGAAAAAAAGTGATTTTAAGGAACTGGCGATACAGTGATTATTTTTAATACAAATATATATTTGAAAACATTTTGATCAGGTTATTTGAAAGGAATATTTCTCTGGTTAACCTTGTGATAAATTCTGTGTTTGTTACTGTTTTATGGTAATTCAGAAATCTCTGTAGGTATTTAATTAAATATGCTGTTTAGGTTTAAAGCTGCAATTTGAGTAATGAATTGAAAGGACAAAGTTCCATTTAATTGACCCTACCGCGCCTTTCAGAACATCTCAAAATCTGCTGCATCCATTGACATAACTTTTCTAAGTGTGGTCACTGCTGTAAGGCAAGAACACAACATAAACAGGAGAAATTCTGCAGATGCTGCAAATCCAATTCAAAACACACTCAAAATGCTGGAGGAACTAAGCAGGTCAGGCAGCATCTATGATTAAAAAATAAACAGTCAACCTTTCGGGCCGAGACCCTTCTTTAGTACTGGAAAGGAAGGGGGAAGAGGCCAGAATAAAAAAGGTGGAGGAGGGGTAGGAGAATAACTAGAAGGTGTTAGGTAAAAAATTTGCATATGGCTGTCTCTGTGAGTCAACAGAAATGCAGTGAATCGAGTCTAAAATATTAAGGATAATTTCAGCAATATACACAAAATTCTGGAGAAACTCAGCAAGTCAGGCAGCATCTATGGAGGGAAATAAAGAGTCAATGCTTTGGATTGAGATTCTTCATGAGGATTAGAATGGAAGAGGCTGAACCCCAAACAAAAATGTTGGGGGAGTCAGAGGAGTACAATTTGGCAAGTGATTAAAGGAATTGGCTCAAAAGGTTGCCTGTCTATTTCCCACCATAGATGCTGCCTGACCTACAAAGTTCCTCAAACACTTTGTGTACATTGCCCCAGGTTGTACATTGCAGAATCTCTTCTGATTTTGTTTTTTTGCCCCACTGTGAAGACTCTTCGAGGTATGACTACTTCCTCTCTTTCTTTCGCTCCTGAGGTGCTCCCCCTCTGTGTTTTCTGCTACCCTCCTCCTCTTTGACCATGTGCTCACCCAGACTCACTACCACAGTCATGTGTACCTGCCAATCATCTCCTTTCTTGGATTGCATAGTCTATTATCTTACCCAATCAGAATCCTTCTTCTTCAATTCTTGACCTCTTCCAACTCATAGATTCTCTTATCATTCCCTTTCATCCCCACTTCCCCATCCATCTACCTTCCCCTCACCCTGTTTCACATTTCACCTGTCAGCTTGTACTCCCCCCCAACCTTTTTATTCTGGCTTGTGCTCCATTCTTTTCCAATGCTGATGAAGAGTCCCGGCCTGAAATGTCAACTACTTAGTTCCTTCTGTGGATGCTGTTTGACCTGTTGAGTTCCTCCAGCATTTTGTGTGTTTTGCTGTTGAGGATAATACTTCCATTGGAATTTAATCCAATGGTGAGAGCACTTTAAAATTTGATTAATTTGAGTTGAAAACATTGTTTGCCTCCAGCCATTCACAAGTTTAATGAAGGGTCACTGATTATACTTTACCTCCATTCTTTTGATCCCTCCTACACCTCGGCCACCATAATATGAGGCATCAACAGTTGGCCATTTCTTCTTGGGCAATCCTTCTGAGTCCAAATCCTCCTGTAAGAGATGGAATGATTAATAGGGAACAAGAACGTGTGCTGTTGTACTCCTCTGTCAGATAAATTCACTGATTTAATCCTTTTTAAGCACTAGATCCTTCTTGATTAAATCCTTGTTATAAGTTAGCCAAGGGGGAAATGCCAAAGTTTTTAAAGCTTTCCAAGCAGATCTTTAAAGGTCAACATGGACCAAATTCAGGTCCTTATCCAACTACCAAATGTAACTTCATGACAGAAAGAGAAGAAAAAAATCTGTGGAACTCTTGAATAACATATTTAGTGTGTGTGTGTGTGTGTGTGTGTGTGTGTTATGAAGAATAAAAATCAAAACAGGAAGAGCTCTGATGTCATTCAGGCAAGCCAGAGGAGATTCATTTCACATGATGGATTTTGCAATCATTCTCTCTGTTTACATCCCCGAGTAAAAGAAGCCTTTAAAAAACAAAGCTCTTTCTTTATATTTGTTTTCTGACTTTTAAGAGTATATTTAAGGCACTGTTAATGCCTTTGTGTGGAATCTATTTTCTCTATTGAAGATCCAGCTTAATCCTGCAGGAATTTGGTATGAAACACAAGGATGTTCAGAATCTTCAACTGCTTATTGACTCTCTTCTTTGGCTCGATGTTTTAAAACTTCAGGCTCTAACCACTGAACTGCACTGAGGACAGTAGCATATTTGCCACACTTGAGGAGATTACAGGATAGTTCAGTCAGTGAAGAATTAGTATGTCCAAGTTAGAGTTTGAAGCTGTAAATTGTATCTTTTGTAATATTTGTGAAGGTATTTATGTTACGGTATTGTATTATCACATTAACATCCATGAGCATGACTAGGAGCTTGAATGGCAGCTAGGAAATTTGAAAAAGAAAAACTAGTACCAGTTATGGTAACCATTAAACTACCAGATACTCTTAAACAAAAACACAAGAACATAAGAAATAGGAGCAGGAGTAGGCCCTCTGGCCCATTGAGCCTGCCCCACTATTCAATAAAATCACGGCTGATCTGTCCGTAAACTCAGCTCCATCTACCTGCCTTTTCCCCAGGACCCTTAATTCCCTTACTATGTAAAAATCTATCTAACTGTTTCTTAAATATATTTAGTAAATAAGCCTCAACTGCTTCCCTGGGCAGAGAATTCCATAGATTCACCACTCTCTGGGAAAAACAGTTTCTCCTCATCTCTGACCTAAATCTTCTCCCCTGAATTTTGAGGCAATGTTCCCTAGTTCTAGTCTCACCTACCAATGGAAACAACATTCCTACTTCTATCTTATCTATCCCTTTCAAAATTTTGTATGTTTCTATAAGACCCCCTCTCATTCTTCTGAACTCCAGAGAGTATAGTCCCAGGCGACTGAATCTCTCCTCATAGGTTAACCCCTTCATCCCTGGAATCAACCTGGTGGACCTCCACTGCACTGCTTCCAAAGCCAGTATAGCCTTCCTCAAGTACGGAGACCAGATCTGCACACAGCACTCCAGGTGCGGCCTCACCAGTACCCTGTATAGTTGCAGCATGACCTCCCTGCTCTCGAATTCAATCCCTCTAGCAATGTAGGCCAACATTCCGTTTGCCTTCTTAAAAACCTGTTGCAAGCCAACTTTTTGCGATTCATGTACAAACACTGCCAAGTCCCTCTGCACAACAGCATGCTGCAATCTTTTACCATTTAAATAATACTCTGCTCTTCTATTATACCTTCCAAAGTGGATGATCTTGCATTTACCAACAATGTATTCCAACTGCCAGAACTTGGCCCACTCACTTAACCTATCTATATGCCTCTGCAGCCTCTCCACATCCTCTGTACACTTTCTTTTTCCATTCAGTCATCAGTGTCATCAGCAAATTTTGCTCCGCTACACTCAGTCCCCTCTTCCAAATCATCCCCTGCAGCATCCCACTCACCACTGACTGCCAACCGGAGAAACACCCATTTATACCAACTCTTTGCCTTCTATCGGTTAACCAATCCATTATCCATGCCTATACAGTACACTTTCTCTGACTCCACACATCTGTATCTTATTTATAAGTCTCTTGTGTGGCACCTTATTGAACGCCTTCTGGAAATCCAAGTATACGACATCCACCTGTTCCCCTCTATCCACTGCACTCATTATGTCCTCAAAGAACTCCAGTAAATTTGTCAAATAGGACCTGCCCTTTCTGAATGTATGCTGCATTTGTCTAATGGAATCACTCCTTTCTAAATGTTTCGCTATTTCTTCCTTAATAACAGCTTCAAGCATTTTCCCGTCTACAGATGTTAAGCTAACTGGCCTATAGTTGCCTGTCTTTTGCCTACATCCTTTTTTAAAAAGTGGTGTGACATTTGCTGTCTTCCAATCTGCCAGGACCTGCCCAGAGTCTAGAGAGTTTTGATAAATGATTACCAACACGTATTCTATAACCTCCGCCAATTCCTTCAGCACCCTGGGATGCATCCCATCAGGACCAGGGGACTTATCTACCTTCAGGCCCTCTAGTTTGCTCATCACTATCTCTTTAGTGACAGAGATTTTATTGAGGTCTTCACCTCCCATTTTGTCCATAACATCCTTCTTTGGCATATTAGATATGTCCTCCACCGTGAAGACCAAAACAAAATAGTCATTCAATGCCTCAGCCATTTCCTTATCACCCAATATCAATTTCTCCTTCTCATCTTCCAAGGGACCTACGCTGACTTTAGCCACCCTCTTCTCCTTTATATATTTATAAAAAACATTTGCTATCTGGTTTTATATTTTGTGCTAATTTACTTTCATATTCTATCCTCCCTTTCCTTATTTCTTGTTTATTTGTTCTCTGTTGCTTTTTAAAGTTTTCCCAATCCTCCAGTCTCCCACTACTCTTTGCGACTTTGTACACACAAGCTTTAAATTTGATACTATCTTTTATTTCCTTAGTTATCCAAGGCTGGATCTCCCCACATTTATTGTCCTTACTTTTGACTGGAATATACTCTTGTTGAGCACTGTGAAAAATCTCTTTGAAAGTATTCCACTGTTCCTCAACTGCCCTACCAAATAGCCTGTGCTCCCAATCCACATTAGCCAACTCCTCCCTCATCCCATTGTAGTCTCCCTTGTTCAAGCATAATACACTAGTTTTAGATCTAACTATTTCATCCTCCATCTGTACGTGAAATTCAGTCATACTATGATCACTCTTTCCAAGAGGATCCCTGACTGCAAGATCATTAATCTTACCTGTCTCATTGCACAGGACTAGGTCTAAGATAGCATTTTCCCTTGTAGGTTCACTAACATGCTGCTCAAGAAAGCTGTCACGGATGCATTCTATGAAGTCCTCCTCAAAACTTCCTAGACCAACCTGATTCACCCAATCTATGTGGAAGTTAAAATCCCCCATGACAACTGTCGTTCCGTTCTTACAAGCCTCAGTTACTTCTTGGTTAATCACCTCTGCCACTGCAATATTTTTATTAGGCGGCCTATAGACAACACCCACCAGTGATTCCCTTTACTAATCTTAATCTCTACCCAGATGGACTCAACATTCTGCTCTGGCTATTAGTAAATATTTGGTTTACTAATAGCCTTTAAGGAAGTCTGATCTACGTACATCTCCAAACCTACCACTGTGGTTTGCTCTTAGCTGCCCTCTAAACTGAACTCTCAATTTAAAGGTAATTGGGGATAATCAATACATACTGGATGAACCTGTGAACAAATATGAGTGCAGGTGACTATTTCCTGCACAGTGCCCCACTGAACTTATTCTTCATGCCTCAATCCTGCCTCTGTTTGTCCATTTCCTTTCCACCCACATCTTGGGCAACTCCCATGTCCTGCAACTTTTGTTTTTAGCCCTTAACTCCGAGTGGAGTCATCGTGACGCTGTCGTGATGACGTTTTTTTTTAGCAGGCTTTCTTGCTTTTACAAGTCCGAGTTGCTAGCTCGACACTCAACCCAGCACAGATGGAAAGCGTGCAAGGGAGCCGGCTGGATTTGAACTCGGGAGCCTTCGCTCCAAAGTCCGGCGCTGATGCCACTACGCCACCAGCTGGCCCCTGCAACATTCTGACAGCTTCCAATTCCCTATTCCCAAATGTTTCATTCTCAATTATGGATGCCCAGGTCCAATACTCCTCCATCCAGCATGAAGTCTTGGCACCCTCTGCTTCATTCTAGAACAAACAACAAACATTCTATCCTACTAACACTCCCATCCATCCACTCAGGAGAACTTATTCTTACTCTCAACCAGTTCTGTTTCAATTCTTCCCACTTTCTACAAATAAACAGTGTGCCCATGTGCTCTTGTACATTAATGTTTTTGAAGGCTATGTGGAATATTCCTTATCCAAACCTACTCTGGCATCAGCTACTTATTCACTAGACTTCACTGGTGCTACTTCCTGTACTCATATGGAACATGTCAATTTTATCATTTTGCTACAAACTTGCACCCTGCTCTCATTCACTTGGACCATATCCAACACTTCCATCTCCTTTTCTGGCTCTTTCATTCTCTACCTCTGGAGACAAACTATGCGCTAATATCTACTAAAAGCCCAGTGACTCCCGCAGCAAACTCAACTCCTATCATATCTCCTGACTCTCACTTTCATCTCACTAGCTTCCACATTCAGCATATTAGCACTTATAATCCTGCCAGTGGCAACAGGGCACCAGGGCCCCAACACCAGTTTCATCATCTTCTTTTCCGCTTCCCCTTCTGTTTTCTAGAGGAACTACTCTCTTTATGACTCCCTGGTCTGTTTGTTCGTCCCTCACCCATTTCTGTCCCCCGGCAATCGCAGGAGGTGCAACACTTGTTCCTCCTCCACCTTCCTCACCAACACCAACTGAGAGAAGCAGACCTTCTGGGTGAGGCAGGAATTCACATGCACCTCTTCCACCTCATGCTTGCTTTGTGGCCTCCTCACCATCATTAAGACCAAGCATAGACCATGGGACAATTTGCACAGAACCTGCATTCTGTCCACAACAGCCATCTCGAACTTTAGTTTGCATCTCACTTCAACTCCTCTCTCCATCCCCACAGCAACTGGTCCGACCTCAGCCATTTCCACTGTCAGGGTGAGGCCAGACACAAGTTAGAACAACATTTATAGTCCACTGGGTTCGTCTACAACCAACACTCTCTCTCTCTGTCACTAAAATCGTGCTTCTCCTCCCTCTGCCAACCCTCTCCCTTCCCCTCACCACTCACAAAATATGTTCCCACTACCGCACCTCAGGAGAATTTCCAATTCTGTGGACTGCTCTGAACTTTTTTTCATAGGATCAACAACACATTCAGATTCCCTACACGGATTAAAAAGTTCGAAGTTCAAAGTAAAATTTATTAACAGAGGACATACAACCCTGAGATATTTTTTCCTGAAGGCATACTTAGAAAATCTATAGAACAGTAACTGTAAACAGGATCAATAAACAACAAACTCTGCAAAAGCAAATATAAATAAATAACAAGAGCATAAAATACTAAGGTAAAGAGTCCTTAAAGGGAGACCATAGGATGTGGGAACACCAGAAATAGAATGAGTGTACATATCCCCTTTTGTTCAAGAACCTGATGGTTGAGGGGTAGTAAGCGTTCTTGAACCTGGTGGTACGATTCCTGAGGCACGTGTACCTGCTACCTGATAGCAGCAGTGAGAAAACAGCACGGCCTAGGCGGTGAGGATCTTTGATGATGAATGCTGCTTTTCCAAAGCAACCTTTCATGTAGATGTGCTCAATGGTTGGGAGGGCTTAACCCACGATGTACTGGGCCAAATCCACTGCCCTTTGTAGGATTTTCCACTCCAAGGCATTGGTATTCCCATACCAGGCCATAACATTATATTACGTTCAAATTAAATGCATTTAAATTAATATTCTCTGCTGCATTTGTTATGTTCTTGATAGTGAAAGATAATTTCTGAGGGTCCCACAAAAATTTATGTTATTAACATACTGTACATCAAGCTTGGCACAAACTCTTTGAAAGAGGTACAGGCAGGCTAAGTCATAGCTACTGTCTTGCAGCATTCATGTAAGTGGGTGCAGTGGTCTGATATCTTTCAGCAATCTAATCCATCCTTTTAATATACGGCCTCTTCCAAATCAATCTCACCACAGATTTCTCCCCCAGCTCTAATGCATCAGCAGTAAAAGTTAGAGTGGGTCCAACTATCTACTCTGGGCAAAGTTCATCTACTGGAGGAGGCACTCTGGCAGGGAACATGGTCGATGAGCTCAAGCATAAAAAAATTTGTCTGAATAATTCACAGTGAACTGCCCTGAGGACCCTGAGGTTTCAATAGGTGTTATACCAATAGTTCAGTCCTTATCATTTGAAGCTGGTTACATCACACGATGCCTCCTCTGCACTCTACATCTGAACACAAAATCTATCTTCACGACAGAAATTCTGAAATACAGATGAAATAATTCTTGCCATGTACATCAGGCAACATTTGATCTCTAAAAGCCTTTTGGATCATGCACATCTCAGGTGTTAAGTGAAGGATGATCATCTGCTTTTTGAAACAGTGACAGGTTGTTGATATTGATGTGCAGGATATAGAATAAAATATAAATCAAGTTCAGTCATTGCCGCATGTTATTGGGGCTATGTAGTCACCTGTTGTTCCGAAATCACATTTCTTACGAAGAGCCTTTAAGTGTTTCAAGTGTAATGATAGATAGATAGATAGATACTTTATTCATCCCCATGGGGAAATTCAACATTTTTTCCAATGTCCCATACACTTGTTGTAGCAAAACTAATTACATACAATACTTAACTCAGTAAAAATATGATATGCATCTAAATCACTCTCTCAAAAAGCATTAATAATAGCTTTTAAAAAGTTCTTAAGTAGTTTACTTAAATACATTAAATACAATCAACCCCGGCACTTTAACATATCTTACTCCTGGCGGTTGAATTGTAAAGCCTAATGGCATTGGGGAGTATTGACCTCTTCATCCTGTCTGAGGAGCATTGCATCAATAGCAACCTGTCGCTGAAACTGCTTCTCTGTCTCTGGATGGTGCTATGTAGAGGATGTTCAGGGTTTTCCATAATTGACCGTAGCCTACTCAGCGCCCTTCGCTCAGCTACCGATGTTATACTCTCCAGTACTTTGCCCACGACAGAGCCCGCCTTCCTTACCAGCTTATTAAGACGTGAGGCGTCCCTCTTCTTAATGCTGCCTCCCCAACACGCCACCACAAAGAAGAGGGCGCTCTCCACAACTGACCTATAGAACATCTTCAGCATCTCACTATAGACATTGAATGATGCCAACCTTCTAAGGAAGTACAGTCGACTCTGTGCCTTAATGATGTACCAAAAGAAATAAAGTGACTTTCATCTGATTTTACGTTGGTTTGAATGTATATTGTTTTTTACTGAGATCATTTTTTGACTGTTGTTTACGACTATTTACTTACTTAGATGCAGTGTGGACTAGGCCCTCTCGGCACTTCAAACCAAGCCACTCAGCAATTCCCTGATTTAATTCTAGCCTAATCACAGGACAATTTACAATGACCAATTAACCTATCAACCGGTGTGTCTTTGGGCAGTGGGAGGAAACCAGGGCACCCGGTGGGAACCTATGATCATGGGGAGAACGTAGAAGCTCCTTACAGTGGCAGGAATTGACCCTGAGTTGCTGGTAGTGTAAAGTGTTGTTTTAACCATTATGCTACCATGCTGCCCCTTAGCCTTGCGGAAGGGAAAGAGAGAATATGTACTTCTTGTGATCCACCAGTAATAAATCTGAATAATTTGCATGTTTTGAACTATCTAACATCTTTTTTTAATCTCTTTCTTTCCTCTGCTGACTTTTCCCTATCTGGGTTCTCTGCCAAGATCATGAGCAGATCTTCAGCACCTTAGTCAAGTGGTTTCTCTAAAGATCTTAAATGTCATTGCCCTTGTATTTACATAATGCCTTTCACAATTTTGGCAGCTCAGTGTGTCACCTTTATTAAAATGGATATTTTAACATTATAGTTGTTGTAGAAAACAGCTCATTTGAATATGGCATGCTGCCAAAAAAACTTCCATGTGATAATTGATCAGAAAATCCAATTTTACTTGTGTTTGTTGAGAGTTAAATAAAAAATTATCAGTAAAGCATTTATAAACATTTGCCACATTTCATGTCAGTGAAAACAGGGGAGTTAGTTGCTTAAAGTACTGTGTTCTTATAAAAGGGAATAACTACACTCACTTGCTCCATCATTGAGGTGTTCCCACAACCAATGTTCTCACTTCAAGGACTCTTTATCTCATGTTCTTGTTAATTATAACTATTTATTTGCATTTGCACAGTTTGTTGTCTTCTGCACTCTGGTTGATCCTGTTACAGTTACTATTCTATAGATTTGCTAAGTATGCCCATAGGAAAATGAATCTCATGGTGACATATATATACTTTGATAATTTACTTTTTTCTCTAATAATTGATAGGGTATGAAATGAAACAAATATGCAAGATACTTTCATTTAGTTTGCACATTTCATATCCTCTATACATTGAAGTAAAGTGAAATTATTTATCAAGTACAGTTAATGTTAAGCAAGTAAATATAATCCACAGCAGGTAAGCCAATGTAATAGAAAGAGAGACAAAATATTAGGAAACTTTAGACTTCTTTGCAGAACTAACATGGTCATTGTATCAGTTACTGAGGTAGGATAGACCCAACAGAAAATTGGCAAGCACCTCATGGCATTTAGAATCATGACATCACTTGCTTGCATTACAAATAATTACACCTGTCCATTTAACAAACAATGTTTTGAAGATGTCTTACATGTCTATTTGCCTTCTATAGTTTTATTGGTCAAAGGTGTAATTCATATTGAGTTAGTAAATATTGCCACATTGAAGGGGCAAACTCTCCTGAACCAGCCACGTTTTTTACATTCCCTTCCCAGTGACACTGCCATATTCTCCTACTTTTAATTCTACCCTTCTTGGTTATTCTGCTATTGTCACATCAACTTTTCCTGCGTTATTTGAGATTACACCATTCTGATGTTTTGCACCCATCATTATATTTATTATTACCATCTATAAAGTTTACTTTGTAAGCTTCATGTAAATGTAGAGTTTGACTGCACCCTGGTGTAAATGACAATAAAATGAATCTAAATAGACCAATGTGGGCAGCATGCCAATGAAGTCAAAATGAAGGTGATTATTCTACTCAGCCTCATGATATCACCATCTTATGAAGTAAATATGTCACCCTGCTCTGTTTACAAGACTTATTGGAAAAATAATGGAAAGATACCAATAATAATATATTTTAACTTTAATTTCAGTAGACTCCAGCATAGCATCAGTCAATAAAGCAATAAATTTGGCACTGTAATGCAGTGTTTCTGGTAAAAGATATTAAAGACAACAATAAGTCGAAGGAAGCTAGGTAAGATTGGCCAGGAAGCATACCCTTGTTGAGCTCACTGAAACTTCTCATATTTTAAAATCGTGCTCATATTTTAAGATCTTTGCACAGAATGAAATGATATTTTATCATTAAATCCTTAAATAGGCAAAGCAAAGCTGAAGCTGAAGAGTTTAACAGATTATTTTAATGGGGCTGCACTGAGATTTCCACTTCCTTTCTTACAACGAATCCCATGGGTTACTTCTGCATTAACCATACTTTCATTGCTTCTTCATATGTCACCTGAGGAGATTAACTTAATTTTGTGCTGTTTAAGTTAAAGGACCCTTTCTCTTGGTGAAATAAAATTAATATTCAGCTCTTACTTTGCCCAAATATATTTTGGAGCTTTAGCACCCAGATCACCTGGAAATACTTTAGTTTGACATAAGGTCTGACATTTGTTTTAATCTTTTCATCCTTTGCTTGCCTCACACAGGCTGCAGTATAATTAAAAATTGATCATTTAAATTAACTTGAATGGATTATATGAATAATTAATATCTATCCCATGTCACTCTGCTGGTGTCCACTATTTATTTAAAATCGGTTATAATCTCAGTGTGGCAAACACTGAACAATTAACACAAAATATCTAAGACCCAGCAAAAGCTATCATCTTGTATTGGTTCTCTTCAAGTGTTATTACTGCATTTTATCAAGCCGCCTCATCAGATTGTAACTTCAAAACAAATAAAATCCATGGTTGGTAGTGCTTTATTGGTAATTTCGCCTGTTACTTTTCCTCCTATAAAGTACCAAATGCATCATCTGGCTCTTTCTTTGTATCCATAAATGTGCTTCAGTTTTGAATACCTTTGAGAGGAAGCCCAGAATTTTCATCCTTATCTGTGATGCTTAAGCACCAGCTGAATGCTCTGAGAATTTTCTCCAAGGAAACATCAATTCTCCTTTCTTCTCATAAGCTAGTAAGTGAAATACTCGACATGTAGGAAAGAAGTGGCTTTTGTCTTCAATTAGGAGAACATCAGTTGTTGTTTGTACTGCACCTTTCATGTCCAATTTGCTTACTTTTATTGTTTGCATGATTTGTTATTTTTCTTCTTTGCACATTGGATGTTTGATGGTTTTTTTTATATATGGGTTCTTTTGGGGCTTCTTTGTTTTTTGGTTGCTTGTAAGGAAACAAATCTCAAGGTTGTGTAATCTATAGAGTCGGCCCTCCTCATCTGCGGGGGATTGGTTCCGGGACACTCCCCCGGATACCAAGAAATACGGATGATCAAGCCCCTTATTTAACCTGTCTCAGTGCGGCGGTCTTTAGAATCCAGCGGAACCCTGGGACTTATTTAACCTGTCTCAGTGCGGTGGACTTTAGGACCCAGCAGAACCCCGGACCTTATTTAACCTGTCTCAGTGCAGTGGACTTCAGAACCCAGCAAAACCCTCAACCTTATTTAACCTGTCTCAGTGTGGTGGACTTTAGGACCCAGCAGAACCCTGGACCTTATTTAACCTGTCTCAGTGCAGTGGACTTTAGGACCCAGCGAAACCCTCAACCTTATTTAACCTGTCTCAGTGTGGTGGACTTCAGAACCCAGTGAAACCCTCAACCTTATTTAACCTGTCTCAGTGCAGTGGACTTCAGAACCCAGCGAAACCCTCAACCTTATTTAACCTGTCTCAGTGTGGTAGACTTTAGGGCCCAGTGGAACCCTGGACCTTATTTAACCTGTTTCAGTGCGGTAGACTTTAGGGCCCAGCGGAACCCTGGACCTTGTTTAACCTGTTTCAGTGCAGTGGACTTTAGGACCCAGCGCAGCTTGGAATCCACAGTGTTTCTGTTTATGAAAATAATCACGATCACGATTGAAAATAAAGTGGAAGTAATAAAGCAATCGGAAAGAAGTGAAACACCATCAGTCATTGGAAAAGCATTAAGCTATGGTCAATGATTGGAACAATTTTAATGGAGCATGTGAAGGCCCTGCCCTGATGAAAGCTACAATTATTACTAAGCAATACAGTGGTTTAATTATTGAAATACGTATGTTTCTTAAGTGTTTTATATGCATAGAAAGGTAAAATATATACTATATACTAAGAAAAATGTTTTACTAACTGACGCTAAATAATACCGGATGTACCTATTCTGACTTCAAATCCGACTTAAAGACGGACTCAGGTACGGAACTCGTTCATAACCTGGGGACTGCCTGCACTTTTAAATCATCTCTAGATTACTTATAATACCTAATACAATGTAAATGCTATGTAAATAGTTGTTATACTGTATTAGACAATAGACAGTGTGCAGGAGTGCAGGAGTAGGCCATTCGGCGCTTCTAGCCAGCACCGCCATTCACTGTGATCATGGCTGATCATACACAATCAGTACCCTGTTCCTGCCCTCTCCCCATATCCCTTGACCCCGCTATCTATAAGAGCTCTATCTAACTCTCTCTTGAATGCATCCAGAGACTTGGCCTCCACTACCTTCTGGGATAGAGCATTCCACATATCCACCACTCTCTGGGTGAAAAAGTTTTTCTGCATCTCTGTTCTAAATGGCCTACCCCTTATTCTTAGACTGTGGCCTCTAGTTCTGGACTCACCCATCAGCGGGAACATGCTTCCTACCTCCAGCATGTCCAATCCCTTAATAATCTTATATGTTTCAATCAGATCCCCTCTCATCCTTCTAAATTCCAGTGTATACAAGCCCAGTCGCTCCAATCTTTCAACATATGACAGTCCCGCCATTCCGGGAATTAACCTTGTGAACCTACGCTGCACTCCCTCAATAGCAAGAATGTCCTTCCTCAAATTTGGAGACCAAAACTGCACACAATACTCCAGGTGGGATCTCACCAGGGCCCTGTACAGCTGCAGAAGGACCTCTTTACTCCTATACTCAATTCCTCTTGTTATATTGTTGTATTGTTTAGGGAATAATGACAAGAAAAAATAGTCTGTACATGCTCAAACAATGAGTGCTGGAGAGGGAACTTCCGGGTTTTCCCGATCCATGGTTGGTTGAATCCGCGCATGAGGAAGCCATGGATAAGGAGGGCCAACTGTACATACTTTGATAATAACCGTACTTTGAACTTTGAGCACTCAGGACATTGAGAAGTGGACAAACCAGAATAATGGGAGACTAACAAACCTCATATTCTCAGTAAACACAAAGTATACTGCAGATGCTGTGGTCAAATCAAGACATACAAACAAGCTGGATGAACTCAGCAGGTCGGGCAGCATCTGTTGAAAGGAGCAGTCAACATTTGGGGTCGAGGTCTCAACCCGAAACGTTGACTGCTCATTTCAACAGATGCTGCCTGACCTACTGAGTTCATCCAGCTTGTTTGTATGTTTCATATTCTCAGTACCTTGTCTGTGCACCATTGCAAAAATAACAATTTTATATGGATTTCTGAATTCAGATATGTAATTTCCAGAATTTCTGTGTCTAATCCATCTTGTCTTTGTTCAAAAACTTGTAAGCACTGGGCTGGAAAGTTTAAGATTGATATGTTTGGCAAGGATTTGATTTAAAAATGCCTCAATCCACAGTGCAATCACTGATTTAGAAGGTTGTCTATGACACTAATTAATGAAACAATCGTGGAATCACAAAGTACAGTTGTCATTAATTATTTAATTTCATTGGAATGACAATACAGAATTTTGTACTCTTGATGATGTGCATACATTTCTTGCGCTAATAAATATTTATGGCAAGTGTTTCATTCCAAAAAGAATCATCTGTTTTAGTTTATTACTTTCAAATAGAAACCTCTTAACAATATCATTGACAAACAACAGAGAATGGGAAAATTTAAGGATATTTTGGATGAAGCAGTAAGAAAATGACTCGTGCAAATTGGCATCATAGTTTTTGAAAGTAATTTAGTTAAGCATTCCTAAAGCGTTTGCAAACAAATTTGACACCAAATATCATAAGATATGAGGAGGTGATCAAAGAGTTAATCAGAGGTAGGTTTTAAGCAATGCCTTATGAAGTCTTGGAATGATTTTCCCTTTAGTGATTCCAGCTCCACAGCAACGTAATTCTTAACTGACCTCTGAACTGTTACTGCATGGACTCTGTAGTGATTCAAGGAGCTGGCTCACCAGCATTTTCTCAGGGCAATTAGAGATGGCCTGCTCACGTTGACCCACCTGTCTGAGTAGCTCCTCTCCTTCACTTCACCCCCGCACTCCCGATTTATGCACACCCATTACAGAAGTGAAGGAGGCAGGTCGTTCCGAGGTTCTACTACTTGTTCCAGGGCCTGGCCAAGATGACCATTCATGGATCCACGCAGCAGACAGTCAAGGACTCTGCCTGGGCTGGCTGCCTGCCCATTTTCCAGGGATATGTTCATGCCCAGGTGTCCTTGACGAGGGAGCAAGGAGTCATGGTGGGTACTGTGGGGGATTTCCGGGAGTGGCGGGCCTCCAGGAATGACTGTTTTACAGACAGTAACAATGCTATTTTAATTTGAATTTCTTCACTGTCTTGTAATTTCTTGATGTTTGTATTTTGTACATGTGTTGTGAATAAACTTTGTAGTTTTCTATAAAAAAAGAGAATCCTCTCCTACTGAACACCATAAGGAACCAATAAGTTTTGCATTTAAAGATTTGTCTAACACTAAACACTGGTGCAAAACATAATCCTTGAAAAATGACGTAAGAAACATTAATCACATGCACCTGCTTTTTAAATTTTTACTGAAAGTAAGAAAAGTAACTTTTGCACTTACGTTGCATCATTCACATTCCTTTGAGAATGTCCTAAACATTTTATATTTAATGAGGTACTATTTTTCCAAGGTGCAGTTCCATTGTAATATTGGCAGTTCTGTGTCATTGATGGGTCAAAGTTCTGAGAGTCTACACAGATTACAACTTCAGGAAGGAATGTCACCACCACATTCAAGGCCAGTTACGAATCAACATTAAATCTTTACCTTGGCCTTGATGCACATGTCCATAAATGGATTAGAAAGCTCAATAAGTAATCCTTGATTAAGTGGGCATGTAGCAGAGCCAACAATCGTCGATCAATTTCTCATCTTGGAGTCCGCAATACCTCCATGCAGTATGCTGCATGGTTCAAAACTATTTATTCTGTTTATCAAATGCAACAGCTTACACATATAACTTCCTATAACCTTAAACTATTTCCAATCAAAGGCTGCCCCTTTAGCTATCTTACTGTACTGTTAACAGCATACCTTATTGCCCAGCGCTGACTTTGCCTACACATGGAAGATATAGTACATGCGTAAACATATATCCTCTCACTGTTAACCTGACAGCTAGCCAAAGGTTTTCCTCTTTCACCTGTGTTCTCAAAACAAGGCCTCAATACTGTAATGCACTTTGTATTAGTATAGTAGAGCAATCCTATCATCCATGTTTTCAAGTGAAAAGTGATGCTTTAAGATACTGGAGGACCACCCACTACTATATCTTGGAACATGGTGTAGTTATATGCATACAGTATTATGCCAGCATTCACAAAGGAAGTTAAAGAACAAACTATGCCACAATTTATGATGTGTGTTTATAACAAAAATGTTTGCAATGTAACAAGAGCAGATGTTTGGGTACATCTTGATCATAGACAGTGATAATTCTTCACAACAGATCTTACAGCTAGACAGAATCCAGAATTTCCTGTACTATACTGCTTAATTTCAAGTTGGTTAGAAGTTAAAAGTTGTTTAAAGTTCCATCATTTCCACTTTTCTACCTCTCTCCTCACGGGATATCCATTTCGCATGCTATTATCTGCAACATGAGCGTGCAGCTTGCAAATTCTCTTTTATTTGCTTAAGAGGTGTGGGCATCACAGGCCCGTAGGTCATAAAGCTAATCATTCCTTGGTTGGTGTTGAACTTCATCCTCCCTGCAAGGTGAAAACTTAGCTAAGATTCTCTCAAAATTTAAGTGAAGCATTACTGCTCATGTTGGACTTAATCAAGAGCAAATGGAATCTCATTTGTCACTGGAATCTAGTTGTAACTTCTGTTTTCAGAGAAATTGCTTTGTGCCCCATCACCCTCTCTCAACCTTCTGTGTCAGCTACAGTACTGTGTAAAAGTCTTAGGCATATCGCCAGAGTACCTAAGACATTTACACATTTCTGTATATTGGTTAAAATAGAAAGGTGATTGTGAAACAGAAATAACCATGCTTAGCTTTGTATTAGCTCAGTAGTATTAAATATTATTTGGTAAATAAGAAGACGTAATATACAGTACTGTGCAAAAGTCTTGGGCACACTAGCTATATATATGTGCTTAAGACTTTTGCCCAGTACTATATATGATACAGGCAAAATCATACACACCTGACCAGCTCCTTTGACACAGCCATTTTACATCAGGTAGAATATGTCTGGGTAATTTAACTTCAGTCTCACAGATCCAGAGAGATTGCAAAATAGTAAAGGCCGCTTGCCCAGTCTGTGCAATCTCCCTGTGTCATGGTTCCATTGGCTGTTCCCCTTTAATGCTCCTTTCTCCCTGATTATGCCCTAATTTCAGTCATTAGATTTCCAATTGCTGCTAGTTTACTTAATTACAGTACACCTGGTTTTCATCAGAGACTGTGAAATAAGTACGATGGTGTCACTATCACAGGTTGCCAGTTTGTTGGTCTATTCTCATGTGATACTTTGTCTGATTAGAGCAGTTAGTTCTAAGTTCAGCTCTATTTTCAAGATAGTCCCTGTAAATCCCGTCCCCTTGTCAAGATTCCTCTGGTTTGCTGTTCTACATTCACGTCTATGCCAGCATCCCCAACTCAGTCGACATGCTGGTGTCCTGCACTTGGATTCTCCTCAGTTGCCCCATGTAACACCCCGAGCCTTGTGAGATTTCAGCACTCCTCCTATCCTGGTCTTTCGAGCATCTGTGGTTTTAACCATGGATGGACCTGATTCTAGCTGTCAGATGCTGAACTCCTGAATTACTTTCCTTAAATCTTTCCTCTTCACTGTCCTTCCATCCATCAACCTCCTTCCTTGAAACCTATCACTTTACCAAATTTTACATCATCTCCTCGTGGCATGGAGGCTAATTTTGTTTGATGGCAAATTCATGAAGTGTCTTGGGACCTTTTATGGCATTAAAGGAAACAGACAATGACAAGCTGCCATTGTTGCTAAATCACTGCCAAAACTGACAATTCAATCTAATTTCATGCTCCATCCCCCATAGCCTTCAATATACATTTTGCCTCCAAAGATAAATAGATTTCATTTAGTTTGAAATGTGGTGCTTCACAGTTCCAATAATCATATTGTCTGCAAGAAATATATTATTTTCACTTCTCCACCTCTTCTAGCTGAGGATTACTGAATATTACAAACAAAACTGAAAATATTGGCTGAAGTTCATGACCAAAATTGCATGCTGAGCTCGCTCCAACAACTATTTCCAAACATGAGATCGCATGTAATACAAACAAGATGCAGCGGCATTAGAGCCCTAGGCTGATTGGAACAGGGTCACTCTCTGCTTTTCTGTAGAATTCTGTCTTGCAAAGAAAAATTTGCTCCGTGTCCTTACGTACTGAAACTATGAAGTGGGTTATAAAGAAAGAATGGCTTTAATCCATTTGCACCTTTTGTATCACTTTCGAGATTTCTCATTTCCTTTTAAAGCCAATGAAGTACTTTTTGTTCTGTAGCCGCTGAAAGCATAGCACTCAATTTGCACACAGAAAGCTCCCATAAATAGCGCTGGTTTAAGAAGAATAAGTAAGTCTCCAGTAATAACTCCTACCCTGGTGGGGCAGTTCAGCTCTTCGGAGTGGGATCATATTGTCATTTGACACAAGAAGCAAGAATGGCAACTATTGTGCCATGATGCAAGAGGTAATGTTGTAGCTCTAGACCAGAGGCCAGATAGTGTCACTGGCCAATGGTGACATGTTGCAGACAGCTTACAAAACTATTAGGTACTCCTCTTTCTCTAGATATACTTCTCCTGAACTGTGACCGATTGCAGCCTGTAATTTCCCCTTTAAGGATGTACTTTTGAGCTGACTGAACAATCTGGTGTTTTTGCGATCTCCTAGGGGAATCAGTGAACTAGACTCTCAAGAGTGCAGGTATGGCCGCGGTGGCCATCACTGCAGATGGATGCTGTACCGATGACGGATGGTGAGACATGAACCTATGATCGGCTCCATTATTCTGCACCGATTAAAGTATCGAGCGAGCTTAAAATCTTTGAGGATGAAAGTGGAAAGCAAACAGGTGTTCAGCACCATCTGCCTGCGTTTGACTGGTCTCCCTCTCTTCTCTCTACTATCGTCGGGCAGGAGTTGTGGGTGACTTGGGTTCAGGAGCAGTCATTGGACTCCTGGACTTGCTTCACTCACCTCACACTGAATGAATTGCCTTTGCGGCCGTGGACTCACTTTCAGGGACTCTGTAGTTCTTGTTCTTTGTGTCTTTAGTTACTTTTATTTACTGCTTGCACAGTTTGACCGAGGCACTTCAATACTGAACTGACTGCAGCTATCAGCACTTCCCTCAGCGCTGAACTGATTCCGTGGCTCTGCAGTTCATGGTCTGTGTGTTAATTTGTTTGCATGATTTGTTCTTTTTTTCCCACACGTTAGATGTGTGATGGACTTTTTGTGTTTTTTTTAGTAGGTTCTTTTGTGCTTCTTTGCTTTGTGGGTGCTTGCAAGAAGACAAATCTCAATGTTGTGTACAGTACACGTATTTTGGTAAGTGTACTTTGAGCTTCTGAACTTTTGAGCTTTTTGACCTTTGACCACACTTGGAGTATTGTGTTCCGTTCTGGTCACATTATAGGAAGGATGAAGAAGCTTTAGTGAGGATTCAGAGACTCATCAGGATGCTGTATGAATTAGAGAACATGTCTTATCAGGGCAGACTACGCAAGCAAGGGCTTTTCTCTTTGGAACAAAGAAGGATGAGAGGTATTTTATAGAGGTGTACAAGATGATAAACAGCACAGATAGAGTGGATAGCAGAGACTTTTTCACAGGTCAGAAATAGCTAATACAAGGGGTTATAGTTTTAAGATGACTGAAGGAATATATAGGCAGAATGTCAGAGGCAAAGTGAGTACATGGAACATCCTGCCAGGAGTGGTGGTAAAGGCAGATCCATTAAGGCATTAAGAAACTCTTAAATAGGCACATGGATGATAGAAAAATGGAGGGTTATGCTGGAGAGAACGGTTAGATTGATCTTAGTGTCCTTTGAAAGGGCAGCTTGATGTTATGGGCTGAAGCTGCAGTATGTAAACTTTTAACTCCACCTTGGACTGTCCAAGCCCAGAGAGAAAGAAGGATGGTGGGGAATGGGGTGAGCTAAAGAAACAGCAACAAGAGCTCCAAAGATGAGAGATACAATATAAAGATGGACTACATCTGGGGACAACTTGAAAGAATGGCTCAGGATAGAGGACTTTGGTGAGCAGCTGTTGGCAGCCTATGACCCAGTAGGAGTGATGGGGGCTTAAGTAAGTAAGCATGCAAACTTATGATGAAACCACCTTAGACTCTTTCTGCCGCAGACAGCAACCAGCACAAACCTTGATCTGAGATTTGTGCTGCTGCTGTTACAGCTCGCTGTTGAAGACAAAGTGTTCAGCTGTTTTTCACATCACATGCATCATTCAACTTTTAAAGGGAAGCAGCTTTGCTGAAGTAGTGGTAAGATGTGGAACCATCACAAGGACGCTATGCTGCAATGCCATATTTGCATTTCATAGAAACATAGAAAATAGGTGCAGGAGTAGGCCATTCAGCCCTTCAAGCCTGCACCGCCATTCAGTATGATCATGGCTGATCATCCAACTCAGAACCCTGGACCTGCTTTCTCTCCATACCCCCTGATCCCTTTAGCCACAAGGGCCATATCTAACTTCCTCTTAAATATAGCCAATGAACTGGCCTTAACTGTTTCATGTGGCAGAGAATTACACAGATTCACCACTCTCTGTGTGAAGAAGTTTTTCCTCATCTCGATCCTAAAAGGCTTCCCCTTTATCCTTAAACTGTGACCCCTCGTTCTGGACTTCCCCAACATCGGAAATAATCTTCCTGCATCTAGCCTGTCCAATCCCTTTAGAATTTTATACGTTTCAATAAGATCCCCCCTCAATCTTCTAAATTCCAGTGAGTATAAGCCCAGTCGATCCAGTCTTTCTTCATATGAAACTCCTGCCATCCCAGGAATCAATCTGGTGAACCTTCTCTGTACTCCCTCTATGGCAAGAATGTCTTTCCTCAGATTAGGGGACCAAAACTGCACACAATATTCTAGGTGCGGTCTCACCAAGACCTTGTACAACTGCAGTAGAACCTCCCTACTCCTGTACTCAAATCCTTTTGCTATGAATGCCAACATACCATTTGCCTTTTTCACTGCCTGCTGTACCTGCATGCCCACCTTCAGTGACTGGTGTACAATGACACCCAGGTCTCGTTGCATCTCCCCTTTTCCTAATCGGGCACCGTTCAGATAATAATCTGTTTTCCTGTTCTTGCAACCAAAGTGGATAACCTCACATTTATCCACATTAAATTGCATCTGCCATGAATTTGCCCACTCACCTAACCTATCCAAGTCACCCTGCATCCTCTTAGCATCCTCCTCACAGCTAACACCGCCGCCCAGCTTCATGTCATTCGCAAACTTGGAGATGCTGCATTTAATTCCCTCGTCTAAATCATTAATATATATTGTAAACAACTGGGGTCCCAGCACTGAGCCTTGTGGTACCCCATTCTCTGCCCAGCTAAAGGATGATAAACATTGGCATATACCAGCAGGTTTGAATTGTCTGTGTTATGGGCTTAATTTAGCTAAATAAAAAGCAAAAAAAAAAACAGATATTGATAATCTACAAGAAGTGCAACACTGTCACAGCTCAGGGTGTTCCATAGTTCAGAGCTCTAGTCCAGCACCGTTCTGTAAGGAGTCTCTCTATGTTCACCCCGTGCGATGCATGGGTTTTCCTGGATGCTCTGGTTTCCTCCCACAGCCCAAAACGTTCCAGGTAGGTTAACTGGTCATTGTAAATTGCCCCTTGGTTAGGTTAATTGGGGTTGTGGGGCTTCTGGAGCAGCACGCTCGAAGGACCAGAAGTGCCTATTCCGTACCGTATAGCTAAATAAATACAGTACTGTGCAAAAGTCTTAAGCACACTAGCTATACTAGTTATACACTATACTAGCAATACACTAGCTATACATATATGTACCTACGACATTTGCACAGTACAGTAGAGATTTTATGTATCACACTGTACTGCTGCTGCTGCAGCAAAAAAAAAACACATTTCGTGAAAATCAGAGTTACAGGGAAGTAGTAACCCTTAAGTTTCAGGAGGCAAGTAGCTGAGTGACCGTCAGGAGAAATGGAAATTTGAATAGGCAGTTGGCGCAGAGCTCCCCTGTGGCCATTCCTCTCAATAATAAGTTTACTGTTTTGGATACTGTTGTGTGTTATGACCTCCAAGGGGAATGACACAGAGACCAGGTTACTGGCACTGAGCATGGGTGCATGGTGCGGAAGGGAAAGAGGGAGAAGAGCAGAGTGGTAGTGATAGGGGACTCAATAGTCAGAGGAACTTACAGCAGATTTTGTGGACATCAATAGGATATCCTCCCTGGAGCCAGGGTCAGGGATGTCTCGATCGCATCTACAGCATTTTGGAGGGAGAGCAGCCAGATGTCTTGTAACATATTGGTACCAGTGACATAGGAAGGTCCTGAAGAGAGAATTTAGAGAGCTAGGCAGAAAGCTGAGAAGCAGGATCTCTAGAGTAGTAGGTCCTGACAAAGGGTCTCGGCCCAAAATGTCGACTGTACTTCTCCCTATAGATGCTGCCTGGCCTGTTGCGTTCCACCAGTATTTTGTGTGTGTTTCTAGAGTAGTAATTTCTGGATTGCTGACTGTGCCACGAGCCAGTGAGGGTAGAAACAGGATGATTTGGCAGATAAATGTGTGGCTGAGAAGCTGGTGCAGGGGGCAAGGCTTCAGATTCTTGGATCATTGGGATGTCTTGTAAGGTAGGTATGACCTGGACAAAAGTGACAGGTTGCACCTGAGAGGGGATCAATACTCTTGTGGGCAGGTTTGTCAGAGCTGTTGGGGAGGGTTTAAACTAATTTGGCAAGGAGGTGGGAACCGAAGTGAAGGGATTCAGGAAAATAAAAAAGCAAAGTTATCGTGCAGTCACGCTGTCTGGAAGAGCAGGCAGATGATAGGACAAAATTGCAGTCAGCAGGGTGAGTATCAGTGCATTAGGGATGCAGAATCAAAAAGGATGGTAATAAAGTACTCAAAGTGTTATATCTCAATGCAGGGAGTATAAGAAATAAGGTGGATGATTTTGTTGCACCTACAGATTGTCAGGTATGATGTCGTGGCCATCACTGAATCATGGCTGAAGGATGGTTGTAGTTGGGAGCTGAACGTCCAGGGTTACACTTTGTATCGGAGGGATAGGAGGGTAGGCAGAGGGGGTGGCATGGCTCTGCTGGTAAAGAATGTCATCAAATCAGTAGAAAGACATGACATGGGATCAGAAGATGTTGAATCCTTGTTGGTTGAGTTAAGAAAACTGCAAGGGTAAAAGGACCCTGATGGCCGTTATATACAGGCCTCCCATCAATAGCTGTTTACAACAATTTCCCACAGTTTACAATGGGAAATAGAAAAGGTGTGTCAAAGGGGCAATGTTATGAGAGTCATGAGAGATCATAACATGGAAATCAGGTTGGTAATGAATCTCGAGAGAGAGTGAATTTGTTGAATGCCCACAAGATGGATTTTTAGAACAGTCTCTCGTTGAGCCTACAAGGGGATCAGCTATACTGATTGGGTATTATGTATTCAACCAGAGGTCGCTCAGAGTTTAAGGTAAAAGAACCTTTAGGGGGCAGAAATCACCACATGATTGGGTTCGACTTGAAATTTGATAGAGAGAAAGTAAAGTCTGACGTAGCCGTACTTCAGTGGAGTAAAGGAAACTACAGTGGCTTGAGAGAGGAGCTGGCCAAAGTAAATTGGAAGGAGCTGCTGGCAGGGATGACAGCAGAGCAGCAATGGTGTGAGTTTCTGGGGAAAATGAGGAAGGTGCAGGTTAGATGTATTCCAAAAACAAAGAAATTCGCAAATGGTAATATATTACAACTGTGGCTGACAAGGGAAGTCAAAGCTTTGCAAAAGCAAAAGAGAGGGCATACAACAAAGCAAAAATCTGCAGGAAGGTGGATGATTGGGAAGTTTTTAAAAACCTACAGAGAGCAACTAAAAGAATCATTAGGAGGGGAAAGATGAAATATGAAAGCAAGCTAGCAAACAACATCAAAATAAATAGTAAAAGCTTTTTCAAGAATGCGAAAAGATTAAGGAGAGATGAAAGTGGATATAGGACTGCTAGAAAATGAGGTCACAGAAACAATAACAGGGAACAAGGAAATGGCAAACGAACTAAATGAGTATTTTGCATCAGTCTTCACTGTGGAAGACACTAGCAGTGTGCCAGATGTTGAAAGGTGTGAGGGAAGAGAAGTGAGTGCAGTTACTATTACAAGGAGAAGGTGCTCAAAAAGCTGAAAGACCTAAAGGCACATAAGTCACCCAGACCAGATGAACTGCACCCTAGGGTTCTGACAGTTGTAGTGGTAGAAATTACTGGAGGCTTTACTAATGATCTTTCAACAATCATTGGACTCTGGCATGATGTCAGACGATTGGAAAATTGCACGTCATTCAACTCTTTAAGAAAGCAGAAAGGAAATTACAAACCAGTTAGACTGACGTCAGTGCTTGGGAAGATGTTGGAGTCAATTGTTAAGGACGAGGTGATGGGAGTACTTGGAGACAAAGGACAAGATGGGACAAAGTCAGCACAGTTTCCTTAAGGGAACATCTTGCCTGACGAACCTGTTGGAATTCTTTGAGGAGATCACAAGTAGGATAGATAAAGGGGATGCTGTGGATGTTTGAACTTTCAGAAGGTCTTTGACAAGGTGCCACACATGAGGCTGTTTACCAAGTTAAGAGTCCATGGTATTACAGGAAAATTATTGGCGTGGTTAGAGCATTGGCTGATTGGTAGGAGGCAGTGAGTGGGAATAAAAGGATCCTTTTCTGGTTGTCTGCCAATGACTAGTGGCATTCCGCAGGGGTCAGTGCTGGGACCACTTCTTTTTATGTTGTATATAAATGATTTAGATTATGGAATGGGTGGCTTTGTTGTCAAGTTTGCAGATGATATGAAGATTGGTGGAGGAGCAGGTAGTGTTCAGGAAACAGGAAGGCTGCAGATGGACTTTGATAGATTGGCAGAATGGGTAAGAAAGTGGCAAATGAAATACAGTGTTCAAAAATGCATGGTCATGCACTTCGGTAGTAGAATAAATGTATAGACTATTTTCCAACTGGGGAGAAAATCCAAAAATCTGAGATGTAAAGGGACTTGGATTCCCTGTACAGAACACCATCAGGTGAGTTTGCAGGTTGAGTCGGTGGTGAGGAAGACAAATGCAATGTTAGCATTCATTTCAATAGATCTGGGATATAAGAGCAAGGTGATGCTGAGGCTTTATAAGGCACTGGTGAGGACTCACATTGGGTATTGTGAACAGTTTTGGGCCCCTCATCTAAGAAAAGATGAGATGGCATTGGAGAGGGTTCAGAGGAGGTTCACAAGGATGTTTCCAGGAATGAAAGGGTTAACGTATGAGGAAAGTTAGATGGCTCTGGGTTTGTTCTTGTTGGAATTTAGAAGGACAAAGGGGCATCTCATTGAAACCTTTTGAATATTGAAAGGCCTAGAAACAGTAGATGTGGAAAGGACGTTTCCTATGGTGGAAGAGTCTAAGACAAGAGGGCACAGCATCAGGATAGAGGTGCATCCATTTAAAACAGAGATGTGGAGAAATTTCTTTAGCCAGAGGGTGGAGGATTTGTGGAATTTGCTACCACAGGCAGCTTTGGAGGCCAGGTCGTTGGGTGTATTTAAGGCAGAGATTGATAGGTTCTTGATTGTACACGGCATCAAAAGTTACGGGGAGAAGGCCGGGGAGTGAGGCTGAGGAGGGGAAAAGAGGATTCAGCCATGATTCAATGGTGGAACAGACTCAATAGGCCAAATGGCCTAACTCTGCTCCTGCGTCATACAGTACGTAAGTAATGATAAACCTGACTCTGATAAGGGCCTCTTGTTGGCTGAGAGTGGGAGGAGCCGGGAGAGGACAATCATGGTTGGGAAAGGGAAAAGGACTGGGAAGCACCAGAGAGACATTCTGTAATGTTCAATAAACCAATTGTTTGGAATCAAATGACCTTGCCTGGTGTCTCAGGGCTGGGTATGTCTGCCTCCGTGCAAACCACCCCACACCCACCCTAAGCACACTTCCTCTGTCACCTGTCCCACACCCCTCCCATGGTACTCCACCTTGCCATTCCAAACATCCTTTGCTGCTGCCAGATTTACAAACTTGCTCTCCACTGCACGTTGACAAACACAATACACAATATATATATATAAAAACTGAATAATACTTCTGGAAGAGTCAAATTCAACTATCTTCTTGGACTATCGAAGAACAGAACCCATTGTATTTTGAGAGCTGAAACTATTTTCAAGGATACACTTGTGCAGGAGAAAAAGAAGCAGTAGTTTGTAATCTTTAAGGCTTTCCTTCCAAGAGGACCACCACCTTGTTGTGGTTTGGAGGCTTGTGTACCTCAATGACCCGGAGAGCTATGTTGTTCAAGATAAAGGCTTTATGCTTTGGCTCTTGGTAGGGTCACCCATGCTAAACAGGTCAAGGAGTAGAGGACAGACTAAGAGTGGTCCACTGGATCTCCAGGTTTGAGGTTTCAGTTCAGGGCTAACAACCCTGACTGGTGAAACAAAGCTGTCGTGGAAACAGCAATAAGGAATCCTACATCTGATTGTGATGGCTTTCCAGAGTCTCCACCCAAGACTTGCATGACTGACAGTAGTGAAGACTGACAGGAAGGTACTGACAACATGAAGGAAGCCCTGAACAGTGCCAGGGATGGAAAACCTTCACTGCAGCCCGAAACTGCAGAGGCATAACAAGTGTAAGTAAGTTTAAGGCCTTATGAGAACCTCATAGCTTCATGTTACTAGCAGATATCAACCTTTATGTATGCAGATTGAACCTTATCAATAATTCAGTTCATTCTAAATAGAAAACATGGAAGTTAAAATACATAATTTAGGAGCAGCTTAAGTTTCAAATGCACTATTATTTTCAAGCTCACTGCATTAAAATTAATGACTAACACTGTGACATGTTCTTCAGGAACAGCATCTCTCACAGGCAGATTTACAGCAGTCAAGAAATTAGGGACTCTCTGTCTGAATTCTTCAAACACTCAGAGGCCACTTATTTCCTAATGAGTCCCAGATAACATAATCACCTTTGAACCTTTATCTTAGAACCTTTTCCCTCAAGGATGGAATTCTCCTTCATTCTACAAGACAGTCCCTCAGCAATCTAAATTCATTGATACTTCAAGTTTATTCAAACATTCCGACTCATTTTATTGGACATTCTTAATGGGGGTTGCGAAGATGTCATTTTTTTTATAGGCAACCTACTCCCTGAGTAACACTTCATGGCAACAACATTCCTGATTTATGCTGATCTCTCTTGCACTTTCCAACCCTCTGCAATATATCTTGGGATCCCTCCACCAGGAATTCTCAAATTGAAGTGACGGAGGTGTGTGCAGTCCCACAGAATGTGAAGAGAAAGTTCATTACTTACTTCATCATCAGAGGGTGGTGGTGGAGGCTCGGCAATGATCTAGAGATAGAGGGGAGAAAGAGAGGAAAGTTACATATCCAGCCGAGATCTAATTTCAATCACATGTTAAAGTACATGTACTGCAAAACAAGTCTGGTAAGAAGGTAACTTCAACCCAAGCTGTGGCCACTACTTACGAGTTAATCAAAATGTTTCACATATTTATTCAAAGGTTCCAACTGATTTTATTGGATATTTTTGATGTGAATTGCTAAAACGTCATATTTTACTGGTAATCTGTTCTCTGGGGAATATATTGTAATTTGAAAAGCATGCCAGCACCTGGTTGGCAGTGACATCTTACATATGTGCTGTTTACTACCGTCTAGCTTCTGCAATCATTGTTGCAAAGGAAGGCTTTCTGCAAAATCTTATGCCAGCTAATTCAGAGTCCGCGAGCGAAGATTGAGCCAAGGTTTGGCTGGTTGAAGTGCCGGG
This sequence comes from Hemitrygon akajei, assembly GCF_048418815.1. Lineage (NCBI taxonomy): Eukaryota > Metazoa > Chordata > Chondrichthyes > Myliobatiformes > Dasyatidae > Hemitrygon > Hemitrygon akajei. The sequence goes on along the minus strand of NC_133124.1, from coordinate 202,687,259 downwards.
CCAGGTTGAAAAGGTTAGGGTTTCGGAGCCGGAGGAGAGGGACGTCTTGGTGTTCAGTTCGCTGCTCAGTGAGGTTTACTCGTCTCTGCACTGATCCGAGGCTCTGACCTGCAACTAATGGTCTCCTGAAATGGCTGTAACTAGCTTCATACCTGTGAGCTCACGTTTGTGATCTTATGCTATGTGCTTACTTTTTTATAACCATATAACCATATAACAATTACAGCACGGAAACAGGCCATCTTGGCCCTTCTAGTCCGTGCCAAATGATTACTCTCATCTAGTCCAACTGGCCTGCACTCAGCCCATAACCCTCCATTCCTCTCCTGTCCATATACCTATCCAATTTTACTTTAAATGTCAATACCGAACCTGCCTCTACCACTTCTACTGGAAGCTCGTTCCACACAGCTACCACTCTCTGAGTAAAGAAAATCCCCCTCATGTTACCCTTAAACTTTTGCCCCCTAACTCTCAACTCAAGTCCTCTTGTTTGAATCTCCCCTACTCTCAATGGAAAAAGCCTACTCTATCTATCCCCCTCATAATTTTAAATACCTCTATCAAGTCCCCCCTCAACCTTCTATGCTCCAAAGAATAAAGACCTAACTTGTTCAACCTTTCCCTGTAATTTCCCTTTGTTTGCATGTATTTTTCCTTTTCTTTTGCACATTGCATGTTTGGCATGCTTCTTTTTAATGGATTCTATTAGGTTTCTTTGTTATGTGGCTGCCTGTAAGAAGATAAATCTCAAGGTTGTATATAGTATACGCACTTTGATAATAAATGTACTTTGAACGAATCACCTCCGTATTATAGTGTTAGGTATGTGCATCGTCTCTAGTCTCCAAGTGTATGAGAAGTAACACAATACATCAGACTTAATTCTGGAACCAAATTCCTTCTAGTTATGGGTCAAGTGGGGGTGGGGCCATTTAGTCTCTATCCCCTTGCTGTGTATCAGATTTCTGTAATAACATTATGCAAAATCTTCTGACTTTTATAGGTCTTCTGAGGCCAATACATCCACACAATGCAACCTCCTAACTTCACCCACCGCAGTGCCTTAGCATTCTCCCAAAGAAATCCATCAACCGAATCACTTCAAATGGATGCCCACTCCTAACAGAACAATCAGTTTCTAATCTGATTCAGCTTTCCTCTATATTACTTTTGTTCGGAACTAGGGAATAGTAATACACTTGTCCCATTCTGGCTTGTTGATGGTTCGACCACCTTGCTCTTTCTCCAGGGTCTTGATTTTGTTTTGTTGCATTTCTTTTTTTAATTCATACAACATTGTCCATTGGGAACATAATGTTACTATATGTCTATGGAGGGAGTCCACCATCTTGAATTTTCATCTACGGAAATCACTTGTTGATTCTTTTGCTGAAATTGCTAAGCAGAGATTTTTTTTAATCAGGAATGGTTTTCAAGCAAGAATTTAATTTTGTGGTGAGACTGGAATAGATCTTGAATAGAGAGGGCTATGAGATTTGATAGACCTGTTCAAAAATCAAACTCTGTGTACATTACAAGTTCAAAGTAAATTTAATATCAAAGTACATATGTGTTACAATATACAACCCTGAGATTCACTTTCCCGTGGGCATACTCAACAAATCTATAGAAAAATAACTATAACAGAATAAGCGAAAGACCACCCAACTAGGGCATTGAATCAGAGTGCAGAAGACAACAAACTGTGCAAATACGAATAGAGCAACCAATAATTAGTTAACTTCAGCTGGTCCAGACAGTAGGCTAGAAATTTATTTTCAGATGCATGTAGCCTGTGCCTATAACTGATACCCAACTATGGTGCGTGATTGAATGATGCCCCCAAATACAAAATCTGTTCCAAACAGAAGAAGGACGGCTAAATAGGAGGCAAAAGAATTAAAAGAGATATTTGAACAGTTTTAAACTGCAGGTTGTGATTTGAAATGCTCTGCCTGAAAGCAAGGGGATTCAATTGTATTTTTCAGAAGAGAAGTAGAGAGAAACTTGGCCTGCACAACAGAGCAAAGGAGTAGGGTAGTCAAGGAGACACAATGGGCCAAATGGCCTCATTCCATGCTTAGTCACTTTATGGCATTCTTCTTTAGTGTTCCATCTTTATCCTATTAAAAATGACAGGGGGGTCATGGAGATGCTTCCCATCGACTCTCCATTTGACCCATCAACTACCAGCCGATGTTTCCAGAATTTGGAATTCTTCAGCTGCTATTGGCATTCTTATGGAGGAAATGTACTTTAAGCATTTAGTTTGCTTCCTATGTATAGGGAAACCTCCGAAGACTGTGTTCACATACTCTTTGATCACTGGAGCTCTTGGCCAAAAGATCCTTTGCATGCAGTCAAGTCCAGACAGTTTCTGTCCTGTCTATCAGTAGGATGTTCCCAGCTGAGAGTACCCCAGAGAGTGCCTCAAGTCATAAGATTTCAAAAATGAATTCATTGTTTTGATATGATGCCTAGAAGTGATTTGATTGAAAGCTGGGATAGTCAGAAAGTTTGCTACTTTTCCCATTTTCCTACAACAAATTAATAAACCTCATGACCATTCTGCGTACTTTTGTTCCTGGATGACACACTTTGTTTTGCCCGTTCTGAGAATTGTTCCTTCTCACTTATAGTTGGTAAAGTTTGCACAATTGTTTCATGAGCATTTGAATTAATACCGGGACTTACCACAGTACAGCACAAGGGCCAGAACCACCAGAAAAGAACCAATGCCAGCAGGAGGAAGAGGATTAGAAGTGCAATAGCCAAAATTGTTCCATCTGACTGCAATGAAAAAAAGAAAGGGACAGTTTGATTAGTAATTCCTGAAAACACACAGGAAGTGTTCCTGTTAGTCAGCTTGGTTGCTAAGTAAATCAAACAGTGAACCATGTCTCAGGCATGCTTTGTCTTTCTTTGCTTCAAGAGTTTCTTTTTCATTTGCGTGATCTGTTTGAGCCAAATGACATTTCGCCTTCCTTTCTGTGAGAGGAGAGGATGTTTCCACTAAGAGAGTGTAGGATCCAAGGGCACAGCCTCAGAATAAAGTGACATCCCTTTAAAACTGATTTGAGGAATTTACTTCAGCTAGAGGGAATAGCGAATCTGTGAAATCCATTGGCACAGAAGGGTGGTGGAGATCAGGTCATTGGATGTATTTAAGGCAAAGTTCTTGATAGGTTAAGGGAGTTGGGTGTAAGGTTTATGGAGAGAAGGCAAGAGAATGGGTTGGAAACAAATTCAGTCATGATGGAATGGTGGAGCCAACTCGATGGGCTAAATATCCTAATTGTGTTCCTATATCTTATGGTCTAATGATGTAACAAAATACAAGTTTAAATCATTGTGATATTTGCAGTTCAACTCTTATTTACAGCATTTTTCTTTGGATAACCAAAGGCTTGCTAAGGCTGTGAACTAATAGTTGTGCTTCCATTTATTGAAGATTAACTAAAAAAAAGTTTGCTCTCTCTGTGGCTCAGTGAGCAGAAATTTCCTCTCTGATTCGATTTTTTTTGTGCATTCATGTCTATTCCAGAGATATGACAAGGTTGAGACAGGTACAATTGTATCATTTAAGAAACACTTGGATAGGTAAATAGAGGGGATGGGCTTGGAGGGATGTAGGCTGAATGCAAAATATTGAGACCATTTGGGTGGACACCATGGTCAGCATGGACGGATTGGGCTGAGGACTCTGCATTCATTCTGCATTGCTGTATGACTCTTTGACAATATAACTATTGTGAAGCTCTAAGAAAATCGTTCAGATGGGGAAATGAACATAAAGGCCAAAGTAAACGATCCTACTAGTCAACCAATCAACCAAACTATCCTGTGGCAATATTCAAGTTCCCCATTTGCTAATTCCACAATACATGCCACAAAACTAATGGTGAAAATGAATTGGTGCATTCTTACTCTCCTTGCTTCATCTCTAGGGGCTGTGTCTATTTGCAGACCATCCTAAATTGGCAGGATCACTTTGCAGCACCTTTTCCTCCAGCAACTTGCAACCACGGGCCTGTTTATTTATTTATTGGGATGCAACACGGAGTAGGCCCTTCCAGCCCTTTGAGCCGTGCCACCCATCAATCCCTGATTTAACCGTAGCCTAATCATGGGACAACTTACAATGACCAATTAATCTACCGATCAGTAGGTCTTTCGACTGTGGGAGAAAACCAGAGCACCCGGAGGAAACCCACACGGTCATGGGGAGGACGTACAAACTCCTCACAGAGAGTGGTGGGAGTTGAATCTGTGTTGCTGGTACTGTAAAGCTTTGTGCTAACCAGCATGCTACCATGACACCCTATTGCAGGGTAAGCAATACCAACCTTATGAAAATGAAAACTTTTCATTATTGTAGTTCATAGCTTATATATTTACTGTAGAAATGATGCATATACAGTAACAACAGGATACGGAGGCAAGCAGTTAATTCCACTCTCCTGCTCTAATTTGGACAAGTTGCTGTGGTTTCTGTTTTCTTCATGTTTTCTGACTAAATTGACTTTGTTCCTGCACTTGAGACTGTTTGTTGTGAGTTTGTTGTGACTCAGCTCCTCTGACTCAGTGTTGTCAACAAATATTCTGTAAATGTAAGCCTTTTCTTGAAAGAGCTTACTGTACTGAGCCACTGTCTAGAATGTTGGAGAGTTTCAGTTGAAATCACATTGAATTGAAGAGTCATCATCCAGGACCCCTCTCCTTTCGCATTACTACTATCATTACTACTATCATTACTACGTTCATGGAGGAGGCACAGAAACCTTAAAGAACCACATCAAACAATTCAGGAACAGCTTTTTGCCTTCCGCTGTGAAGTTTTCTGAGTGGTTCATGAACTCAAGATCTCGACTTCATTATTCCTTTTATTTTGCGCTGTTTATCTGTATATGTCATTTATCACCAATTTATGCCTTTGCATCTGATTCTGATTCCAGGGCTTTTGCGTGGTAGTCATCCTCCATGCTGGTTTTTACTTTGCAACAGTTCCATTGAAACTTTGAGTTTATAAATGTCTAAAGTGCTAGTGAGGGTGAACCAACAAAATGGAAAGGTAGCCATGTGAGCTTTCAGTATGAAATCAAGACACCTAGCTTCTTCTCACTGATTAAGTAAATGAGCCTGCTGAAGAAAAGGAACAACACAGTCACTACTTAAAGCATTGGTCAATGTTTAGTATTGCTTGATGATAACAGATCAGATTGGACAAAGAGATAGTTGAGAATCTTCTGTGGAGCTCATCAGATCTTATCCAGAGAAGTTGAGACTTCAATTTAAATCCCTCATAATTTGAACTATCTGGATACAATGAAGTTCATTGATCTATTGTTCAGAGAGTAAACAATAGACATAGTAATGATAAATACAACTATAAAACTGCAAAATGATGCAAAGGTTGTTGTGCAAACTGAATTCGTGCAGAAAGAAAAGGAAGAGTGGTGTACACATTAGTGATTATCACTTGTGCTATATGCAATAAAACAGTGGCTGCATATTGTAGTCTGTTTCTAAGATTCCTATCCAATCACTTTGTTGAAACAAAATTTTGGAAGTGTACTACACTGCATAGGTGCTCCTTAATACAAGGAACCAAGAGTGACTTTTCCACTCCTGAATGTATCTATCATACACACTAGTTCAAGACTGAATTTTCTAAAAGATTTTGAGGGATTAACTTTATTTTCATGTACATCAAAGCATATAGAGAGCAGTGTCTTCTGCGTCAACCATCAACACAGTTTGAGGATGTCCAGAGGGTAGCCCACAAGTTTTGCCATGGTTCTGGCACCGACATAGCATGCCCACAACTAATGAACCCTAACCCTAACCTGGATATCTTTTGGATGTGTAAGGAAATCAGAGCGGCAGGAGGGAATCCCAAATCATAAAGAGAATGCACAAGCTCCTTACAGACAGCAGTGGGAATTGAACCCCGATCGATGATCACTTACAATTTAAAGCCTTGCGCTAACCACTAAGTCACTGTGGGACCTGGCACGTATGGGTTGGTCCACAAGCCGAACAAAATCTGATTTCTTCTGGGAACATAGATCCAAATAGAGTTGAATGTGTATTTCTTTTCAAATCTTTTTATTATTATTATCCAAAATAACAAGAGTTCCCGGAGCCATGCGTCATACAAAAAGCTTCTAAAGATAAACATCAAACCACCAGCAAGAAAAAAAATTATACCAAAATTTACAATTAGATCGTGGAGGAAATCGATCAATTAACTCAAATGATAGTAACGAGCAAATGAACCCCATCTTTTCTCAAAATCAAACATAGGTTAGAAGGATCTACTTCTAATTTTCTCCAAACTAAGACATAGCATCACTTGAGAGAACCATTGTGACAGAGTGGGAGCCGACGTATCCTTCCACTTCAGCAGAATGGCCCTCCTCGCTATCAATGTAACAAACGCAATTACATGTTGGTCAGACGAAGAAATACCATGAATATTTTGAGGAATTATTCCAAAAAGCACAGTTAATTTGTTAGGTTGTAAATTAATTTTAAGTGCTTTAGAAATTGTAGAAAAAACTGACTTCCAGAACTGTTCCAGTATAGAACAAGACCAAAACATGCGTGTCAGTGTAGCTGTCTCAGTTTTACATCTATCACAATAACTATCAATATTAGGAAACATTTTAGACAATCTCTCCTTCATCAAATAGTAACGATGTACAATTTTAAATTGAATTAGTGAATCGAAGAAGAGTTAAACAACTTCAGAATCCGCGTCCAGTCCTCCATCATAAAAGTCAAATTAAGTTCCTTTTCCCAATCTTGTTTAATCTTAAATAAAGGACTCTTATCCCATTGTAATAGTAAATTATAAATTCTTCCAATGGAACCCTTCATCAAAGGGTTCATACTCATAATAGTATCTAACAGGTCGGCATCCAATATGTAAGGAAAATTACTTAAATATTTTTGTAAGGTATTGTAAAAAGTGTGAGTATGAAAGAGAGTATTTATCAACTAATTGTTCAAAAGACATCAGTCTATCTTCTTTAAATAGATCCAAAAAATAATTAATACCTTTATTTTTCCAAAGTAAAAAATGGATCACTCAAAGAAGGCTTAAAAAATAATTTTGATAAATTAAACTACAAAGTTTAAATTTTTTAAGATTAAAAAAATTACGGAACTGGAGCCAAATTTGTAAAGAATACTTAATCACAGGGTATAATTTTAAATTAGCAACTTTAGATAATTGTATAGGTAAAGCAGCTCCCAATAACAAGGTTAAATAAAACTGTTTCACAGCTTTCAATTCCAAATCTACCCAAATTGGCCGCTTGTTCTTATCAACCCAGTGTAACCTAAAGGACCTATATCGCATATTAACAGCCCAGTAATACATTCCTAAATTGGGCAAAGCAAGGCCTCCATCCTTTTTCAATTTTTGTATATTTACTAATTCCTGGTCTTTTATCATTCCAAATAAAAGATGAAATGATAGAATTAATCCTATCAAAAAACCTCAGTCAAAAAAACAGGGATATTCTGAAATAAATATAAAAATTTTGGTAACATCATCATTTTGACAATATGGATGTGACCAGCAAGTGAAAATGTAAATGGGTTCCATCTACTAAATAAGTACTTCATAGAATCTACCAAGGGAACAAAATTAGCTTTTAAAGTTCCTTATATTTTTTAGTGAATATAACACCTAAATATCTAAAGGAATCCATAACTTTGAAAGGAGTATTATCATATATAGAAACAGGTTCATTTAAATGAAACAGTTCACTTTTATTAAAATTTATTTTATATCCTGAAAAATCTCCAAATTCATTAAAAAATTTTAGCAAGGCAGGGATAGATTCCTCGGGATTAGATATATAAACCAGTAAATTGTCAGCATAAAGAGAAATATTATGAATGGTCTCATTCACAAGAATCCCATGAATATCTTTAGCTTCATGAAGAGCGATAGCAAGGGGTTCTAATATTAAGTAAAATAACAAAGGACTTAATGGACAACCTTGTCTTGTCCTCCGTGAAAGCTGAAAAAAAGGGGATCTACAGTTATTAGTAATAACAGTAGAAATAGGAGCTTTATATATCATTCTAATCCAATTATTAAAATTTACACCAAAACCAAATTTCTCTAAAACATTAAATAAATATTTCCATTCGACTTGATTGAATGCTTTTTCAACATCCAAAGAGATGACTCATTGTAGAGTTTTAAAAGAAGATGAGTATATAATGTTAAATAATCTCTGAACACTTGAAAAGGAATAATGACCCTTTATAAAGCCTGTTTGATCTTTAAAAATAATTTTACCCAAAATATTTTCTAACCGATTGGCCATTATCTTTGACAGGATCTCAGCATCAACATTCAATAATAGGTCTATATGAGGCACTATCAGTAGGATCTTTATTCTTTTTAAGAATTAAAGAAATAGAAGCCTCATACAAAGTAGAGAGTAAATCACCTTTCACAAAAGAGTCCTTAAACATTTCCAACATATATGGAGAGAGCAATTTTCCAAATTTTTTATAAAATTCTACAGGGTAGCCATCAAGTCCAGGGGCCTTACCAGATTGCATTGAGAAAATAGCTTTATGAATTTCGGCTTTAGTAATTTGGGCATCAAGAGTTTTTTGATCCTCAACAGAGATTTGAGGAAAAGCAATCTTTCGTAAAAAAAAAAGCATTCATTTCAGAAGAATCTACTGGAAATTGAGATTTATAAAGTTCAGTAAAAAAAATCTTGAAAAATCTTATTAATTTCTTCATATTCCCAAGCCAGGGTACCATCTTTTGTACGGATTTTCAAAATTTGCCTTTTGGCTCTGGCCATTTTTAATTGAGATGCAAGCAGTTTGTTATTTTTATCACCAAACATATAAAATTGACTTTTTAGCTTAAGTAAGTAGCCTTCAATAGGATGAGTTAATAATAAATTATATCGTGATTGAAATTCCACCCTTTGTTTAAATAAGTCAATATTGGGGGAGATCGCATAAATAGTATCTAAGTCTTTAATTTGTTTTGAAATCTTATCTAATTCTACGTTAGTCTGTTTTTTAAGCTTAGCTGAATAAGAAATGATCTGACCATGTAAAAATGCTTTAAATGTATCCCATATAATTAATTTAGATGTACCCCCTATATCTTAAAAAGAAAAAAAAATCTTTTATCTGGGTTTCAGTGAAGCTAACAAAGTCAGAGTTCTGAAATAATGTCTGAGACAGGCACCAAGGTGGGTGGGCAAGAATGACATCATTGAATTCGAAAGACAATCTCAAAGGCGCACGATCAGATACAGCAATAGCGTCACATTCACAATTCTTAACACTAGGCAAGAAGTGAGGGTCAACTATAATATAATTGATCCTTGAATATTTTCTATAAACATGTGAAAAAAAGAATATTCTTTATCATCAGGGTGTAAGTATCTCCATAGTTCAATCAATCCAAAATCAGTCAAAAAGGAATTAATAAGTGACACAGAACAATTTGAAAGTCGCTGGTTGGTTGAGCTCTTGTCAATCAAAGGATTTAAACCACAGTTAAAATCCCCACCCATTATCAATACATATTCATTTAAATCTGGCAGTAAAATAAATACATTTTTAAAAAAAGAAGGATCATCTAAGTTAGGACCATACAAATTAACCAAAACAACTTTTTGGTTACAAATTACTCCTTTAACAATTAAAAATCTACCATTAAAATCTGACTTAATATCCTCTTGAATGAATGAAATATTGGATTTAATAAAAATAAACACTCCTTTGGTTTTACTTTCAGAAGTGGACTGAAATTGCAAACCCTTCCACCATCGAAAAAATCTATTTTGATCTCTGGCCTTGATATGCACCTGTTGGGCAAAAATTATATCAGGTTGGAATCAGTTAATGATTTTAAGAGTCTCTTTTCATTTGATAGGATGATTCCAACCACGTACATTCCAACTTATTCCATTAATCCGTTTAAATACCACACTATAATTTTATTCTACTTTACACATGCACAGAGCACATACCAATATGGGATGATCAAAAATGGCGGTGATGAAGAATACAACCACATAGAAAACACGCATGCTCCAGAACCACCCAATGGGAAAAACCCCCTAACTCTAGCCCCACCCCCTCCCTCCACAGCCCAGAAAAAAGCAGGCACCCTATGATAGAATACAAAGCCAAGACTGCTCTGTCTGTAAAAAAAAGTTTAAAAAGATTCTCTATCCCTCCCCCAGTTAACAAAAAACAAAACCCACTGACCTTGTGAGAGGAACGACAAAGTCTCAACAAAGGAAATTGTTTACATTCCAGCGTCTACAAACTATCCCATGTTTATGAGGAGGAAGAGAAGGAAATACAGGTGCTTTTAAGGAATATAAAAGTGGATAAATCTCCGGATCCTGACAGAATATTCCTTAGGACCTTGAGGGAAGTTAGTGTAGAAATAGCAGGGGCTCCGACAGAAATATTTCAAATGTCATTAGAAATAGGGATTGTGACGGAGGATTGGCGTATTGCTCATGTTGTTCCATTGCTTAAAAAGGGTTCTAAGAGTAAACCTAGCAATTATAGGCCAGTAAGTTTGACGTCAGTGGTGGGTAAATTAATGGAAAGTATTCTTACAGATGGTATATATAATTATCTGGATAGACAGGGTCTGATTAGGAACAGTCAACATGGATTTGTGTGTGGAAGGTCATGTTTGACAAATCTTATTGAATTTTTTGAAGAGGTTACTAGGAATGTTGACGAGGGTAAATCAGTGCATGTTGTCTATATGGACTTCAGTAAGGCCTTTGACAAGGTTCCAAACGGTAGGTTAGTTAGGAAGGTTCGATCGTTAGGTATTAATATTGAAGTAGTAAAATGGATTCAACAGTGGCTGGATGGGAGATGCCAGGGGGTAGTGGTGGATAACTGTTTGTCAGGTTGGAGGCTGGTGACTAGTGGTGTGCCTCAGGGATCTGTACTGGGTCCAACATTGTTTGTCATATACATTAATGATCTGGATGATGGGGTGGTAAATTGGATTAGTAAGTATGCAGATGATACTAAGATAGGTGGTGTTGTGGATAATAAAATAGGTTTACAAAGTTTGCAGAGAGATTTTGGCCAGTTAGAAGAGTGGGCTGAACGATGGTAGATGGAGTTTAATGCTGATAAGTGTGAGGTGCTACATTTTGGTAGGAATAATCCAAATACATCGTAAATGATAGGGCATTGAAGAATGCAGTAGAACAGAGTGATCTAGGAATAATGGTGCATAGTTCCCTGAAGGTGGAATCTCATGTGGATAGGGTGGTGAAGAAAGCTTTTGGTATGCTGGCCTTTATAAATCAGAGCATTGAGTATAGGAGTTGGGATGTAATGTTAAAATTGTACAAGGCATTGGTAAGGCCAAATTTGGAGTATTGTGTACAGTTCTGATCACCGAATTATAGGAAAGATGTCAACAAAATAGAGAGAGTACAGAGAAGATTTACTAGAATGTTACCTGGGTTTCAGCACCTAAATTACAGAGAAAGGTTGAACAAGTTAGCTCTTTATTCTTTGGAGCGTAGAAGGTTGAGGGGGGACTTGATAGAGGTATTTAAAATTATGAGAGGATAGATAGACTTTTTCCATTGAGAGTAGGGAAGATTCAAAGAAAAAGACATGAGTTGAGAGTTAGGGGGCAAAAGTTTAGGGGTAACACGAGGGGGAACTTCTTTACTCAAAGAGAGGTAGCTGTGTGGAACGAGCTTATAGTAGAAGTGGTAGAGGCAGGTTCGATATTGTCATTTGAAGTAAAATTGGATAGGTATATGGACAGGAAAGGAATGGAGGGTTATGGGCTGAGTGCGGGCCAGTGGGACTAGGTGAGAGAAAGTGTTCGGCACGGACTAGAAGGGCCGAGATGGCCTGTTTCCATGCTGTAATTGTTATATGGTTATATTTAATCTTTTATAAACAAAGAGAGAACCAAAAAATTGTTATCTCTTAAAAAGAAAAACCAGCGCCATCTTAAATTTAACATTAAATCCCTAACAAAAGCTTTACATTCAGTTATAAGATGCTATAATATTCTACCATATAAAAACATGCTAGTATATTGAAAAGAAATTTAAAAATAAGCAATTATTAAGACCTGAAATATATTACCTAGAAAAACCAAGCATAGTGTTTAATAACAGATCAACACAATTTTTCAAAAAAAAGAGCAAAAAAGCAAAAAGAAAGGTTAATAGCGTATTTAACCCAACTAAATTTTCAAAAGTACCTACTAATAATATTATATAAGTAATTGAACCCTCCCCTAAGTATATATATAAAAAAAGAAATAGCCCCATTAGTAGGAAAAACTACCAGTTAGTTAATTAAGAAAGAAACAAAAAAAAATCAAACCAGATATTAGGTTAAAGGAAGAAGACCCTTTATCTTCTTTTTCTCAGTCGAATGTCCAAATAACCATTTAAACTGTCATACTTGAGCCATAAATCTTCTTTCCAAAAAAAACCAATGATATGCAATAATGAACAAGTCCCCTAATCTTCTTTTAATAGTCTCTCAATGAAATGTCCAAGTAGCTTTCATAAATCTTCTTTCCAAAATGCTAATATGCAGATAAACAAGTACCGTAATCTTCCAGACAGTTCAATCGGCAGTTGCAGCAGGTATAGTTTGTACGAACGCCAGTGCAACTTCAGGATAAAAAATGTATGAGGAGGAGAATCAGGAAGAAAAACTTTATTTTTTGTTGGGTAACGCAAGGAAGTTTCTTATCATATGCCTGTTTCATTACCAGAGCAAATTTTGATCTTTGTTCCATGACCTCCTTCGGATAATCTTCATAAAAACGGAGCTCATATTCCTCAAATCTAAAAAACTCTCTGTTTTTTTGCTTGTCGCATTATTTAATCTTTAACCTTAAAATGATGAAAATAAACCAGACCAGACCTTGGTTTATTTGGATCTTGAGATCTCGAAGTAAAAGCTCTGTGTGCTCTTTCTATAATAGGCAGCTCTGATAATATAGTAGGAAATAAGGTATGAAAAAGCTTACCAAAGTAAGCAGTTAATTCTCCATTTTTGGCTTGCAGCCCAACAATTTGTATAGTCCTTCAGCGAGACGTAGTTTCCAGGTCTATATTCTTATTTCGACATCTTTCCAAACGAGCTGTAGTTTCAAGCAATTTTTGCTTAGTTATCTTCAATTCCTCTTCGTGTGTAATAACTTGAGTTTCCAGGTCTTTAAGTTTTCCCAGAAGTGACATCATTTCATTACTATTCTTTTCCAGTTGGTTTTGAAGTGAATTCAGTGTCTGAGCCATATCTTCAGCCCATGGTGGCATTTCATCAGATCTTTCCTTTTGCATCTTCCCTTTCCCGTTGCCTTTATCACTAGGTTCAGACAAGTTCTTCCCACTCCTCAAAGATGTATTGTTCTCCTTCAAGAATCAGCAAATAAAGATTTTAAATTTGAAGTTTAAACTGGGGGAAAGGAACAAAACTGGGAGCAGCACAGAAACTGCTGTTACTCCATTCACAGAGAGGCGCAGTCTCTTCAGAATATGTATATCTCCCTACACTTGCCCATACTCAGGTGACATGTTCGAATTATCCCTCGGCCCATTTTTAGGGGTTGCCTCTTAGCTCAACATCTTCTATCTGCCTTTCCAATATCCTTCATTTGTGTGTCTGGTTGGCACGGTAAACTCTTGGTTATCTTAAATTTATGCAAGTGGAATTCTTACATGACTAGCAAATATTTCTCAGAATATTTTACAATTTCATGGACTTTTTTTCAAAAATATAAATATGAATTTGGTGCATTGGGCTTTGATGCAATTTTGCTGTCTCCCATCAACCTACAGCACAGCAGCCCATCCTAGTCCCTCACACATATTCACAACCGGAGATTGGTTCCAATTGTGTTTCATAAACTGAACCCCACTTCACTGTTCTATCCACAATGTTACTTATGAGCAATTCTGCTCAACAGAAAACAGAAACATGAAAAAGAGTTGAAAGAAGTGAAAATCATAATGATATTATGGAAGTATCATTAACAAGCTCCTTAACAACTCATAATAATAAAATGTAAAGCTTAAGGAATTGAGGGAGTGATAGAATTGCCGAAAAATGCCATTTAGCAAAGGTTGATCATCATGATTGCTCTTTATATACTGCTTCGCCACAACACTGAGGGCCAAAGGGCCTGTTCCTGTGCTGTACAGTTCTATGTTCTACATGCTCCAAGTAATCTTTGTTTAAATTTTAGCTATCTGTGCACAGAAATCCATGTCTGGTCCACATAAGGTTGCATTGCTTTCAAGAAATAGGACTAAACAGTGTATTTTAGTTAAAGTTCTATGCAAAATACTCATGAAAAGACAGCTTTTAGTTTATTTACGTTTATACATAAGGGCAGTGCAGCAGTAGAATGATTAAAAGCAACATCCGCTGAAAAATTGACAGTTCTTGTGACAGCACAGAAGGGAGAATCTGCAGATGCTGGAAACCCAAGCAACACACACAAACTGCTGGAGGAACTCAGCAGGCCAGGTAGCATCTATGGAAAAAGTATAGTTGACATTTCAGGCCGAGACCCTTCAGCAGGACCCTGTGATTCGTGTGATAGTGAGTACAGTCAGTCATTCGAATTGTTTTTATTATATTCACAATACCACCGTTCAGCCCAATAGAACTGAGAAATAAAACATAGTTACAAAAAATGGTAGATTATATATATATAGTTCAGCAATTTATTCAAAGGTTTATGTACAGAACTCTAGCAATAGATGTAATGATCATCTGACCAACTCATAAGCAATCTCCGTACCCCTCCACCTTCATGCTTCATCATGGCTGCTGGATGGTTGAGATTATATACTATTGTAATGTAACTTGGCTGTTGAAGACACTATAGCCATGTAAACTGCCATGTAAATATTGCCAAATAAACATATATACTTTCATCACAATGGCATTTCAGTTCTTCACTAGGCAAACAAAAGGGACATTTAGGCTGTATTTATTTAGGCTGTTTCCTTTATAATCCCAGGCAAAAATATTTAAACCAGATAAATTCTTTCTTTCTGCCTGTTTACTTATTTATTTAGAGATACAATGCAAAACAGGCCCATCTGAATGCAACCATCTACACTGTTCAGCAATCCAGCTATTTTAAAACCAGCCTAATTATGGAACAACTTATGGAACAGTATGTCTTTGTGTGGGGAACCTGGAGCACCCAGATGAAATCAATGCGCTCACAGGGAGAACTTACGAACTCCTTATAGACAGCACTGGAGTTGAAATGCAAACTCCAGAATGCTCTGAATTGTAATAGCATCACCTATTACTAATTATTAACAGTTATTAACTAACATGATTACCATTATCAATACTTATTAATTATTACTTACTACTAATTATGAATTATTAATTATAGGCTGCAGATTCATCAGTAGTTTTCAAAAGGGAATTTACTGAATGAAGAAACAAAATTGCCGGATTATGAGGAAAGTGGATCAAATGTGAAGGGTGAGACAATCTCCTCCTGCTCTATAAATTCCAATATTGTCATCTCTATCTTTAGAGAAATCACAACATTCAATTATGTTTCAGTTATGCTTTTGGTCACCAATACTTCCTAATATCCTAACATTCTCTTGGATTGTTAATGCTCCTGTGAAATTAATAGGCCCATACCTTATGTTAAAAGTCTAGCATAAAAATTAACTTTTGTATGGTCTTTATAAGAATTGGATCACATTGTATCATGCATCTCTTCAACTTCAGATTTCAATTGCACAAAATCCATTGTTCTCAAAACATATGGTGGCTAACACAAAGATGCACAACAACCAATGTGCTCTCAGAAGGGGCTTCCATATCAGTCACACATACCAAGGACAGAGCATCCATAATACATATGAGGCCCACCTCAATGTTACTTAAAGAGAAACCGCTAAATAGGCCACAAACTACAGCTTTCAGAACTGGAAATCCATCTGAGGCCAGCTTGCCATATGTAACACTCCTATCCACCATAAAGGTTCCTCCTCTGGACCCTTACCCTTTCCTGGTTGTGATATCCACACACAAGATTACAACTCTCACTTGAGTCCATCTAGACTTCCAACTGCTATACTTTAACCATCAATCCTCAAACTTCAATACTCTTACCAAACTTTTCCACTATCTTCAAGCCTTTTGGCAACTTTCCACTGCTCCTCTTTGCACTAACCCCCCATTTCCACAAACTGGATATGGTCTTAAGTGTTCTTATAATGAACTGGTGAGGCCTCATTTGGAGTATTGTGAGCAGGTTTGGCCCTTATCTAAGAAAGAATGTACTGACATTGGAGAAGGTTCAAAGAAGGTTCATGAAAATGACTCCTGGATTGAGAGGCTTATCATATAATGAGCGTTTGATGGTTCTGGGCCTGTATTCTTTGGAATTCAGAAGCATTGGGGGGGGGGGGGGGGAGGATCTCATGGACAACCTATTGAATGTTGAAAGGTGCTGATAGAGTGGATGCAGAGAGGATGTTTCCTGTGGTGGGGTGTCTAGGACCAGAAGGCACAGCCTCAAAATAGAGGAATGTCCATTTAGAATGCAGATAAGGAGGAATTTCTTCAGCCAGAGAGTGGTGAATCTGTGGAATTCGTTGCCATAGGCAGCTGTGGAGGCCAAGTCATTGGGTATATTTAAGGTAAGGTTGATAGTTTCTTGACTAGTCAGGGCATGAAGAGTTTTAGGAAGAAGGCAGGAGATTGGGGTTGAGTAAAAAATGGGTCAGCCATGATGAAATGGCAGAGCAGACTTGATGGTCCACATCGCCTAATTCTGCTTCTATATCTTATCTTATGGTGTTATCTGATCGTGCAATGATCATTCGTGCAAAGGAAAAGCCCTCAGAGAGCAGACCTAAATGATGCCATTGTCCACAAGCGCTAATGAATATCGCAGCGAACAAAACCGTTTTCACCCACTGAGTTCCATCCTCATAAACACGCTGAAACAGGTCCCCTTCATTTTCTTGATCACAGTATTTTATGCAGAAGCTCGGAAAACTAGGAATCCGAGCCTATTAATTTTCTTGCTTAACTGACATTGTGACCTATTATATTGAGCCTGCTCTGAATGAAGATCAGTTTGCATGCAGGATCAAGGTCTGTGTTTAAAATGTGATTTTTTTATAGAGAATTATGGAGCTTAATCTTGAACTGGAAGGGCTAGCTATAAAATCTTAGTGGTTTTTGTGAGTCCTGAAAAATGCATATGTTGGCTGACTTGGAGGATAGGATGTTTGGTTGTTTGTCCGTGCATGTAAATCTTTAATTAATGAGCATAAAAGAACTCTGTCACAGGAGAAGAAGGCAAAAGTACGGCTCTGCAAATAGAACCATCAAGTAAATCCTTTTCGTTACACTCCATGACTTCTGGCTTTTCTGACACATGCCAAACAGATTGAAAGACAGCCCTGGCACTAGCTCAGAATCTGTGCTGCTAAGCTTAATCACAGGCCAGGTAATGTGAGATAATTTAAGGTTTATGATAAAGAGGGGAAGGAATATTATGTGCCTTCAGGTGATAACTTCATGGTGCCTCCCCATACACCTCATCTCACCTCTTCTTCTGAATTCTGAAAGGAACCAGGTCAAACATAGAAACATAGAAAATAGGTGCAGGAGTAGGCCATTCAGCCCTTCGAGCCTGCACCGCCATTCAGTATGATCATGGCTGATCATCCAACTCAGAACCCTGTACCTGCTTTCTCTCCATACCCCCGATCCCTTTAGCCACAAGGGATGAATAATGAAGGCAGAGAGCTTTTCCTCAGCTTTTTTTCCCTCCCTCTGACTCCTCAGATATATTTTCAAAATGGAAGTAGGAAGAACCATATCAAAGAACTCAAAATAAGATGATGTACTACTGAAGCCAGAAGAAGTAAATAGACTTGGTGGTCCAGTGGTGATGGTTAATATCATAACAGAACCTAACAAACACCCTTGGCAAATAACCCTCCAGTTCAACAGCCTTCACAATGTGCTTCACTTTGTACTAAGCCATTTTATTTTCTTCTGTCAGAGGCTGAGGGGAGATCTGATAGAGTTTTATTAGATTATGAGGGGCATAGATAGAGTAGACAGGGGGTATCTTTTTCCAGAGGGCATGCACTGAAGGTGAGAGGGGCTAGATTCAAAGGGGATGTGAGGGGTAAGTTTTTTACTCAGAGAGTGGTGGATGCCTGGAATGCGCTGCCTGGTATGGTGGTAAATGCACATACATTAGAGACTTTTGAGAGACATTTAGATAGACACATGAATATGATGAAGATGGCGAGGTATGGACGTTGTGCAGGTAGGAGGGATTAGTTTCTGTTTTTTTTTAATGTACTTTTTAACCTAGTTTGGCACAATATTGTGGCCTCAAAGGTCTGTTCCTGTGCTGTACTGTTCTATATTCTATCAGAGGGAAATGGTTTTGTGTAACAATCTACCTTAAATAGGTAAAGGATTATCGCAGGCACCACCAGAGAGCAAGGGCCGCCTTTCTCTTTATGCTGGGACACTTGAGCATCCAACAGTTGGAAAGTAAAATTAACCACTCTCTTGTGATTTTTAGGAAGGTGGGTAGAGCGCTTCAAAGTTCTTGACACAAACACACCTCTCCATCCCACAACGGTGTTCTACAAACCCATCTTTCTCCAGAAAAGAGTCTTAATCTAGTTGATGCATCCAGTTATAATTTCCTTGCGCCAGCTGAGAAGGCACTGACCCATGGCATTAAAGCAGCACTGCAAGATTACATTACTATTCTCCTCCATCCCTAACTGAGACTGAAGCTTGTCTAAAATATTTGGATTAGACTCAACTGCGAAAATATTCCAACCTTCTCAGCTGGAGACATCTGGCGTGTGTGACACTCTTTTTCTGCAGACACCAGTCATGGGCAATAAGGGTTGCCCTGGTGGTGACATTCACTGACCCCTCCCCCATCCCCATTCACAGAAAATACCGCTGAAAATGTAGCCTGAATTAAATCTGCCCAAAGCATTTAGATTTGATTTCCTGTCAGATGTGTTTCCAGAATTTTCTGAATTTTTTCCCCTAAATTTGATTCCCAGCATTTACTGTATGCTTTTCGGTTGTTTTTTTCCTCTCTGCATTCAGTTTTTGGCCCTGTTCTGTTCCTTAAAAGGGTAATGTCTATTTGTATAGTGCCTTTTGAATTGTTTTCAGATGGCTCTAATGAGCTTTGAAGCCAATAAAATACTTTGTGGAGAATAGTTCCTGTTGTAATATAGGAACCATAGAGGCCATTTTACAGACAGCAAGTTTCCATTGTAGCAAGTGATAATGAATAGATAACAGTTTAATAATGTGGAGTGGGAGATAAATATTGGCAGGCACAAAGGAACACAAAGCAATAACAGCAGGAGTAGGTCACTTTGTCCCTTAAGCCTGCCCAACACTTTATGCGATCATAGCATCTATTACTGATAGCACCTTCTTTGCCAGTTCCCAAGACTCCTTAATTCCTCCATCTTTCAAAGCATTATCTACTTCCACCTTAAATGCTTCTAATGATCTCAGATGTACAATCCTCTTGGGTAGAGATTCACACCCACAGTTTCTACACAGCTCTGTTTTAAATGATTGGTTCCTACAGTACCGTGCAAAAGACTTAGGCACACTAGGATGTATAAGATTTTTGTACAGTACTGTACTTGTCAATGTGGAGCGGAGAGTGAGTTTGTAAATCTGGGAGCATTAAAGGGTGTTGGGAGTGGCGAGGGTGGAGTCCTGCAGGAGGGGAGAGGTGGTAGAGATGCCAGGGGGTGGCATGGGTGCAGACACACCCAGCCCCAAGGCACCAGGCTGATTTGATTCTTTGATTCCAAATGATTGGTTTATTGATCATTACAGAATGTCACTCTGGTGCTTCCTGCTCCCTCGGCTCTCCCTTTCCCTTTCCC
Organism: Hemitrygon akajei; assembly: GCF_048418815.1. Lineage (NCBI taxonomy): Eukaryota > Metazoa > Chordata > Chondrichthyes > Myliobatiformes > Dasyatidae > Hemitrygon > Hemitrygon akajei. Next base: position 202,667,274 of record NC_133124.1, on the reverse strand, counting down.
AACCATGATACACCTCACCCTGCTCCCTTCCCACTCTCAGTCCACAATGGAGGCCCATGTCAGAATCAGGTTTATCATCACTTATATATATATATAACACATTTTTTTACACAATACTGTAAACTTCTAACTATGTCCCATTATTCAAGAGCTCCACTAAATGAAAATATCTCAAAATCTACCCTGAAACGTCCCTCCTGATACATGTCTCAGTCAGGTCACCACTCATTTTTCTAAACAGCAAAGAATAGAGACTCAAAGTATTTAGCTTCTCTTGACAGGACACTTCAGGAATTAGCTTGGTGAATCTTTCTTGGAATACCTACTACATCAGTATTACTATCCTAATTATCTCTGGAATAGAGTCAAATGATCCATATTCACTCCAGAGATGAGAGAGGGCTTTGGTTATTGCCTCATTTGAAAGACTTTTTTTTTATTGTTGAGAAGTTTCATGTGGATTCCCAAGGGGGTACAGGAACAGTGAAATAGGAAAACATTGTACTTTATTGGAGCCACAGTTCCAAATGTATTCTACTTTTCTCCTGGCAACTATATGGCTTTTATTGAAAACTTTAGGCCCATGAAGATGTTACCACATTGCATCACTCCCATTTTTTGAGATCAGTTTTCCCTATGCTCTGCAAATCCCCATTAGAGCAGCAACATTCCCAAACCTGAAAGTTGCTGCAAACGAGGGATGGGAAATTCCGATCCCCAGTATGATGCAAAATTAAGCCATGTTTTAAATGCAGCTTGTGGTGAGACACACCAGAAGACTGAATGTTGACTGCACCACAGACTGTTAACAGCATTCATCCCCACTGGGGGCGGAGGGGTGAGGAGAAAGGAATCAGAATTTTGCTCAATGGTACATTCCATAGCAAATACAGAGTTAGAAGGCAGATGTAGCCTTTTAAGAAGCAGGGGTGATGGCGAGTGGCATTGTAATACATCCCCAGTATCCAAACTAAAGGAGGATTGATTTATTTGTAACTCTTGCTTACAAAACTTGCATTCAATGTGAACTGAGTCATAATGGTACAGTTCACAACATCTTGCTTCAGAGAAAATATCCTCATGCTTCGAACTTGAATGGGAAGTCTGAGGTAGAAACAGAAGGTTTCAGCTATTGAGGCAAAATAAAACTTGCTCCTCCATTTTCAAGTTGGAACATAAAACTGAGCTGCCATTAGATGGCCAGGCAGAGCAGCTGACTGTAATTTGATGCATACATGCAATCTCTCCCTGTGGTGGAACGAAATACATTCCTATTCCGCCTCTGTTGCAAAATAAAACTAGAAAATGAAACAGTCAATGAACTTTTGAAAAAGACAGCAGCACTCCATGACAATGTCAGCTCTCTCAAAGCTCAAAGTATATACGGTGACATACATGTACTTTGATAATGAAGTTATTTTGAACTTAAACATTGGAAATAGTCAGCAGCAATGTAGGCTATCTTTCTTCAGTGCTGATGAAAGGTTTCACACCTTAGTGTTAAAAGCGGAGTTTTCTCATAGGCAGGGAGCCTCTTGCATGGAATATTTGCTGATCTTCTGGAAGCTCAAAGAAGCTTATCTGCTGCAGCACAGTGGAGCAGCCAGTAGATCTGATGAAACTACTACAGATATTGGGAAACTGAAATTATAAGATTCTGGAAACCTTCAACTGGTCAAACAACATCTGTGGAAAGTGAAACTGTAAGTGTTTCAGGTGTGAGATCCCAACTCCAGAACATAGAACAAAGAACAGTATATCAGAGGAACAGGCCCTTCAGCCCACAATGTGGTACCAAACGAGCTAAAAAGCAGATTAAAAACACCCAAACACCAATCGCTCCTAACTAAACCATGTCCATATCTTCTTACATCCATGTGCCTATCCAAATGTCCCTTAAAAGCCTCTGATGTATTTGCCTCTCCCACCATACTAGGCAGCGCATTCCAGCCATACACGATTCTCTGAGTAAAAAAAACTTACCCCTCACATCCCATTTGAACCTACCTCCTCTCACCTTCAATGCATACCCTCTGGTATTAGACAATTCTACCCTGGGAAACAGATACTCCCTGTCTATGCCTCCCATAATCTTATAAACCTCCACCAAATCTCTCCTCAGCCTCTGGTGTTCCAGAGAAAACAATTCAAGTTCATCCAGACTCTCTAAAACCAGGCAGCATTCTGTAACCATCTTCTGCCCTCTCTCCAAAGCCTCAACATCCACTACCTCTGATGAAAGGTCTCAGACAGGAAATCTTCAATGTTTCTCTTTCCATAGATGCTGCTGCCCTTTCGAGTGTTTCCAGCTTTTTCTGTTTTTATAATACATAGCAGAGCTGCCACCTCTCATTTCTGTGTTCAATCCTGACATATATATTGTCCTTTGGATTTTTCACGTTCTCCCTATGACCTTGCATGGTTCCCTTAGGTGCTTCACTTTCCTCCTACGTGTGAAAAATGTGCCTATTGGTAGTTTAGTCTTTGTAAGTTGTTCTACTGTGTTAGATGGGTGATAGTATCTTGGGAAAAGATGATGGGAATGAGAAATGATGCATTACTGGGAAAATTAATGGGACTAGGATCCCTCTGTGAGCTGCCATGAGCAAAAATGACCTCCAAGAACATCATAAGGAGATACAGAAACAATATGGAATAGGCCATAGGGCTCATGAGATCTATGTTTGCTCTCAGATTAATTCCATCTATCGCATTAACCCACTTCTTGTGTGCCTTTACTGTTCTGTCTTTACTGTGACTCCAGTAAACTCACCTCAATTCTCCTATCATCCACTAAACTAGGAGTAATTTACTGTAGCCAATTAACCTTTGGAATGTAGTAGGTCACCGGAGAACCTGGGGGAAACCCATGTGGTCCCAAAGAATGAGCAAAGCCTATATAAACAACACCAGAGATCAGAACTAAGCCTAGGTCACTGAAGCTGTAAAGAATCAACAGCCCTAATTACTCTGCCTCTATGGCCTCTTTAACTTTCTGTGAAAAAGAACAAAGCCTTCAGTTACACTTAACATATAGTAGGGCCAGATGGCATTCACTGGGGGTTTGCCACTTGTCATGTTCTGTTTTGTTGTGCTCTGTGTTGATCTGCCGAGCATTGTGGGCATGCTACATTGCCACTGCAATGCGTGGAAACACTTGTGGGCTGCCCATCGCACATCCTCAGGTGTATTGGTTGTTAAAGCAAATGACTCATTTCACTGGATGTTTCCATGTGCACGTGATAAATAAAACTAAATTTGAATCACCTTCCATGCTCGCAAGCAACAGGGGAATCCACTCTGCCCAATCAAACTTCAAACTTTCCTAATTGCAATGATCTTCAAAACTCAGTAAATTGAATTAATGGTGTCTCTATTTGCGTATCCTAAATGGTTGTCCTGCAGCTTATGCACATCAAATGTTGCCTCCTTCCATGTGCCTACATCTAATTATAGCTGCATACCTCAGATTTCCTTCAATTCCCATGTATTTATTTATGTTCCTCTTACATGCTTTTTAAAGATTTTCACTGCAACCATTCCCATTAGCAATGAAGTCTATTTTATCAGAATTTTCTGAGCAATAGATCTAACATTGCTGATTATGACTATGAATATAACTAATGTAGAAATATGACTCCTGACAAAAAAAACTTTTTCTTTCTGTATCTATATTCAAAGTTCAAAGTAAATTTATTATCAAATTACATATATGTCACCAAGACTTCCGTAATGGAATCTCTGTCAAGAGATTTACTTTCTCTTTTGGAGAAAGTTATCCAAGTCTGATCAGTTTTTGGTGATACATTTAACCTCACAGTTCTGATATTCTTTAACCTATTTAGTTATTCCATTTTTATTCTTTATTGCATTTTTAAGATTGAATGGACAGAGAATATAGAACAAAGGGGATATAATTTCGGGATAATAAGTCAAACAGAGATTAAGTTTAGCCTCCAACCTGCTGGCATGAATATCGATTTCTCTTTCTGGATGAAAAGAACCCTCCCTTCCTCTATTCCCCACTTGACCTTTTACCTTTGCTCACCTGCCCATGACTTCCCCCTGGGTCCCCTCCTCCTTCCTATGGTCCATCCTCCACCCCTATCAGATTCCTTCTTCTCCAGCCCTTGACCTTTCCCATCCACCTGGCCTCAACCATCACCTTCCAGCCAGACTCTTTCCCCTCCGCCCACCTTTTAAATCTGGTGTCTTCCTGCTTCCTTTTCAGTCCATTCTTGGCCCAAAAAGTTGGCTGTTTATTCAATTCCATAGATGCTGCCTAACCTGCTGAGTTCCTCCATCATTTTGCTTGTGTTGCTGAGGTTTACAAACTCTGCCTCACAGAGTTGTGATATTGTGTCACTAAATAGGTTAAAGGACATGCTAGTTTTTGAACTTCCGGTGAACCTGCTTGAGCAGAGCTGCTGGGGAGGGAGCTTTAAGATTTAGGTTTAGTTATTGATAAAGAACTGGTAACATATTTCCAAATCAGGATGATGTGTAACTCTGAAGGGAACCTGCAGGTGGTGGTGTTAGCACACAGCCAGTGCTTTTGTGTTGTAGAGGTCTTGGGTTTGTGGGGTGCTGTCGGAGCAGTATGGATGAGTAGCTGCTGTATGTTAGGAGATGATACACACTACAGCCAAAGTAGTTGGTGGGGTACCTCTTATGTGAGCTGCTATTGACCTGGAGCTCTTTGATAGTCATTGGAGACACACCTATCCAGGCATGTGAGGAGTATTCTGTTACCCTGCTGATTATGTATGAAGATGGTGAAAGGGCTTAAGAGTGTAGGGAAAAGAGTCACCCTTTTAGTTATGTCTTGTAGCCATAGTATTTGTTTGATTGGTCTAGTTATTCTTCTGGATAGTGGTGATAGTAGGGTGATGACAGTGAGAGATTTGGTGATGGTAATACTATTGAATGTCAAGAGTTAGACTCTTTATTGATCAAGATGGGTTACTCCTGGTTCTTCAGTTTTGCAAATGTTACTGGCCACTTACTGAATATAATCTGGGCAGCAGGCAGGGACTGCTTCATTTTATTGAAGAGTTGAGAGTTAACATAGTGAAATCCTTAGCAAACATCCCCACTTCTGAATCAAAAGCATTGCAATCTGGTCAAGAAAGTGAGGTTCAGGCAACTTCGATGAGCCACAACTCTATTGAACAGCCCAGCAGACTTGAGGATTGTGACCTTCTTCTGTTCTTTGTCCTTCTGTTTTTATATCTCCTTCACCATTTGTATTGCATGCAGACTAGCATCGTAAATCTATGTTGTTATTTTAAATAGTTAATTGAAATTAACTAATCATCATATCCTGGTTTTGCAGTATTCTGTGCAGTGGGAGAACAATCCAGTACAGGTTTATTAAATATGAACATACAGTATAACATCTCCCAACTTTAATGGATAGTAATGAATGTTCTTACACATCATTTCTTGATTTTACTTTGTCCAATATCTTCATTGGTCACTTTCCCTATAATGGTCCTGTTACTGCCTTTATCTTAAGGCATATTAATTCCTGCTCCACAGTCGCTTCAGCCTTATTGACAGCCATTATTTTCCATAAGAACAAATTTGAAATTCTGGGTGGAGTCTCAATCCACTGAAGACTCATTGCCTTGGAGTCTACTCCTGTCTTTGACAAATTCATGGTGTTACCCGTTGAATCTCTGCAGTCCTTCACCACCTCCACACCTTCAAACCTCTTTCTGATTTTCTCTTCACCATCTTCTATAATTTATATATAATTTATTCTGTATGTTGCCTGATATCTAAGAACCTGTAATGCTGCTGCAACGAAGGTTTTCACTGTATCTGCACCTCTCTGTACTTGTGCACATGGCAATAAACTCAGTTCGGCTTGATCCTCACCTGTCTTTACCCTCATACTCCTCTTCTGCTAAACATTACAATCTTGTTCTCATCATTTCTACCAGCTTTAATTTCTTCCACAGAATTTATTTCTCCTGTCACCTCTCTCAACTTTTCTAACATTCGCACAGCCCAATTAATTTTGTTTGATGAACATCATTCAACCTGTTTTAAGTTTTCCAGAGTTTTATGTAATAGTCAATCAATAAGTTGTGAAATTTGTAGTATATCACAAAATTAACTGAATCATTTTAAACTATTAAGGTGGATTTAGCAAAAGATTGGTGGAAGCTATGCAGCAAGGCAGAATGGCAGAAGTCCAATCAAACCATGTCCTGTTAGATAATCAGAGTGTGGACAGTAGGAGGCTCCGCCACCTTTTTCTTCATCCCAAATGACTGAAATCTGTTTATGAAAATTTATTGTCAGAAGACATTAAATTTCTAGCTAGGAATTATCTACTTGTCTGCTTTAACAGGGCATTTATTTCTGGCTTAGTGTATACAGAATCCTGCTTGACACTTCAGTGTCTGGGTCGGGTTTACTCTCTGCCAAAATATCAAGTCCTCTTGGCTGAATAGTAATTTGTAATCATTTTAGTTCAGTCTTTGTTTTGGTTCAAGAGAGTAGGCATCCTGCTGTGTTTCTGAAGAAATAGTCTCCTGGGGCATGTGGCTCATTTCTGAGAATTTGTGAAGAAATTGGGGGAGTAATATATATGAGAAGTAATACTCCCAACATAGCACATGGAATGAACATGCAAGTATATTATTGGTTCACCAACTCTCATAGTCTACTCTCTACACCCATGACTGCGTGGCAAGGCACAGCTCAAACACTGTCTATAAATTTGCTGAACCATTGTTGGCAGAATCTCAGATGATGATGAAGGGGCTTACAGGAGCGAGATATATCAGCTAATTCATTGGTGTCATAGCAATGACTTTGTACTTAACGTCAGTAAGATCAAAGGCCGGATTGTGGACTTCAAAAAGGGTAAGATGAAGGAACACACACCAATCCTCAGAAGGATGAGTGAGCAACTTCAAGCTCCTGAGTGTTAATATCTCTGAGGATCTCACCTGGTCCCAACATATCGATGGAGTCATAAAGGCAGCAAGACTGTGGCTATATTTCATTAGGAGTTTGAGGAAATTTGTTATGTCACCAAAACTCAAAAATTTCTACAGATGTACTGAGGAGAGCATTCTGACTGACTGCATCACCATCTGATATGGGGGTGGGGCTATTGCACAGGATCAATGTAAACTGCAGAGAGTTGTAAAATTAATCAGTTCCATCCTGGGTACTAGCCTCCATCGTATCCAACAGATCTTCAAGGAGTGGTGCTCAAAAAGGCAGCATCCATTATTAAGGACACCAATCACCCAGGATATGTCCTCTTCTTAATGTTACTATCAGGAAGGAGGTACAGAAGCCGCAAGGCACACACTCAACGATTCAGGACAGCTTCTTCCTCTCTGCCATCTGATTTCTGAATGGACAATGAACCCATGAACGCTACCTTACTTATTTTTTATATCCATTTTTGCACAACTTATTTAACTTAACTGTTTGATATACATTAATACATACTGTGATTCATTTTTTTCTACATTATCATGTATTGCATTATACTGCTGCCACAAAGTTAACAAATTTCACAGAATTTCCCAGTGATTTTAAAGCTGATTCTGATAGAGAATTAATGCATGAAATGAAAAGTTCATGTACAAATGGAATAGACTCGCAGAAAAATTATTTTCATTGATATATTATTTAGAACAAACGATATCACCACGGGTGTTCTTATAGTTCTGTATTAATGTGTTGAAATTGCATTGCTTTTTGTGAGTGTTGAATTTGCCTCCAAAAGAGCTCTGTGCTATTTTAGGGACCTATGGGTTTGGTCCATTGCATTACGTATGACCTTTTAAAGACATGAAATTTTAACAGGATAGAAATGGCCAACTCAGGGCAATGGATCAAAAGGACACTGACATATTTAGAGCTGCAACATAAAGCAATGAACAGCTGGAATAGATCTAATTGACAAACAGTTGTGCATGCGAGAAGGTATGGTTGATAATCAGGAAGTAGCAGATCAAACAGGTTGAAATGTTTGCTTCACGTTATACAAGTATATGTAATAGTATTTGTATGGTTGCTTGGTAACACACTCTTATCATGAAGTCAAAAAAGGTCATGGGACACTGTCAAGCATGTTCTTCAGTGGAAATGCTCTGATTACAGTCGCACAAGTGGCTGTTCAAGATCTCAAAGCTTCCCAAAGAGTTCCACCAGCATTATGTTCAGTATTCTTTCTTCAAACAAAAATACCAAAATGGATATTAACCAGTCATTCAACTACTTGTGACATTGTCCTGTGTTCATGATAGTTGTTGTTAATAATAATAATAATAATAATAATAATACTTTATTGATCCCAAGTGGGAAATACTTTCGTTACGGCAGCAACATTTAAAAACACACTTAGCAGTGTGAAGACTTTAACTAATTACAGAACAATAATATACACAATAATAGTGTACCAATGTGCAAAAATAATGTATGAAATAATAAAACAGAGACCACTGCACTATGATGTGTGTTCAGAGATGAACAGTTGTAAATGCTTATTGCATTTGGTAAGAAAGATTTTCTGTAACAATCTTTCTGACAGCAGAGCTGAAGGAGTCTGCTCAAAAAGGTGCTCTATTGCTTATTCAGTAGGTTATGAAGAGGATGTGAGAGATTGACCATAATGGATAACAGTTTGTTAGTGAGCTCGCCACCACCAACTCAAAAGAGTACGGGTTGTAGTCAAGGACAGTTCCAGCCTTTCTGATGAGATTATTCAGTACGCTTGCAACACCAGCACCGACGCTGCTCCCCCAACAGAAAGCAGCAAAGAAGACTGCACTCGCTGTAACAGACTGGTAAAAGATCTAAAAAATGTGAGGAACAATAACATGTATGGGCCACTCGTGCTCTTTTGCTATTCAGTGAGATTAACATTTTTTGCAAGTGAAGGGAATTCCGAATACCAAGAGGCATTTACAAAGAAAGAAGAAAAAAAATCAATTATAGGAAAGACATCATTATGTTGGAAAGGGTGCAGAAAATATTTACCAAGATGCTGCCAGGACTTGAGCGTGTGAGTTATAGGGAGAGGAATGGGTAAGCTAGAACTTTATTCCTTGGAACGTAGGAGATTGAAGGGTGACCTTATAGATGTGTATGAAATCATGAGTTGTATAGATAGGGTGAATGCACACAGTTTTTTTTCCCAGGGAAGGGGTAAACTAGTGTGCATAGTTTTAAGGTGTGAGGTAAAATGAATCTGAGGGACAACTTCTTCACCCAGAGGGTGTTGCGTGTATGGAATGAGCTGCCAGAGGAAGTGCATAAAGCAAGTCAAATAATACACATAAGATATTTGGATCAGAGTCAGAATAAAGTTAGTTATCACCATTTTATCTGACATGAAATTTGATGTTTTGCAGTAGCAGTACAGAGCATAAACAGAAACCACTATCAGTTACAAAATAAATAAACAATGCAAAACAGAAAGGGATAATGAGGTAGTGTTGGGGGTTCAATGATGTTCAGATGATTTAGAGGGAAATGGGCCAATGGAACTTGCTTCGTGGGTACCAGAGTTGGCATGGAGGAGATGGCCCTCTGTTGGTTTTTAAGCTCCCCAAATGTATGATAATGTGGCTGATATTTTATCTCAGTGCCACTTTTCTGCATAAGACCAATATCACAGATTCTGTCAACGTATAAAACAAATCCACTAACATTCATCAGACCATAAGATACTGGAGCAGAATTAGGCCATTTGCTCCATCGAGTCTGCTCCGCCATTTTATCATAGCTGATCCAATTTTCCTCTCAGTACCAATCTTCTGCCTTTATGTCCTGACCAATCAAGAATCTATCAATCTTTTCTGTAAATATACATAAAGACTTGGCTTCCATAGCTGCCTGTGGCAAGGAATTCCACAGATTCACTACTCTCTGGCTAAAGAAATTCCTCCTCATCTGTGTTCTAACAAGATGCCCCTCTATTCTAAGGCAGTGCCCTCTGGTTTAGACTCTCCCATCATAGGAAACATCCTCTCCACATCTACTCTATTAAGGCCTTTCAACATTCAATATGCTTCAATGATGCTACCCCTCATTCTTCTGAATTCTAGTGAATACAGGCCCAGAGCCATCGAACACTCTTCATATGACAAGGCATTCAATCCTGGAATCATTTTTGTGAACCTCCTTTGAACCCTCTCCAGTTTCAGCACATCCTTTGTAAGATAAGGGGCCCAAACCTACTCACAATACTCTGAGTGAGACCTGACCAGTGCTTTCCAAAGTCTCAACATTACATCCTTGCTTTTATACCCTAATCCTCTTGAAATGAATGCTAACATTGCATTTGCCTTCCTCACCACAGATTAAATCTACAAGTTAACCTTTAGGGAATCCTGCTACTTCTTTGCCCATTCTCCTAATCTGTTGAAGTCCTTCTGTAGCCTCTCTACTACTTCAAAACTACCTGCCCCTCAACCTATCTTCATATTGTCTGCAAACTTTGCAACAAAACCATCAATTCCATTATCCAAATCATTAACAGAAAACATAAAAAGAATTGGTCCCAACACAGACCCCTGTGGAACGCCACCAGTCACTGGCAGACAATCAGAAAAGGCTCCCTTTATTCCCACCCTTTGCCCCTTGCCAATCAGTCACTGCTTTATCTATGCTAAAATCATTCCAAAAATACCATGGGCTTGTAGCTTGTTAAGCAGCCACATGTATACCACCTGTGGACCACACCTCATATGGTCTTCTGAAAATCCAAGTACACAACATCAGCTTGTTATTTCTTCAAAGAATTCCAACAGATTTGTTAGGCAAGAATTTTCCTTGAGCAAACCAGGCTGACTATAGCCTATTTTATCATGTGACTCTAAATGCCCTGAGACTCATCCTAAATAATTGACTCCAACATCTTCCCAACCACAGAGGTCAGACTAACTGGGCTATAATTTCCTTTCTTCTGCCTCTCTCCCATCTCGAAGAGTGGAGTGACATTAGCAATTTTCCAGTCTTCTGGAATTATTCTAGAGTTTAGTGATTCTTGGAAGGTCATTACTAATGCCTCCACAATGTCTTCAGCCACCTCTTTCAGAGCCCTGGATTGTACACCATCTGGTCTGGGTGACTTATCTACCTTCAGACCTTTCAGTTTCCCAGGAGCCTTCTCTCCAGTTATGGTAACTTCACACACTTCATGACCCCTGATGCCTGGAACTTCCACCATACTGCTAGTGTCTTCCACAGTGAAGACTGTTGCAAAACACTTTATCAGTTTGCCCGCCATTTCCATGTCCCCCATTACTACTTCTCCAGCATAGTTTTCCAATGGACCGATATCCACTCTTGCACTCTTTTACACTTTATATACCTGAAGAAACTTTTGGTATCCTCCTTAATATTATTGTCTAGCTTACTTTCGTTTTCCGTCTTTATCTTCTTAATGACATTTTTAGTTGCCCTCTGTTGGTTTTTAAGCTCCCCAATCCTCTAACTTCTCACTAATTTTTATTCTATTATCTTGGCTTTTGTGTTGGCTTTGACTTCTTTTGTTAGTCATGGCTGTGTAAACTTGCCTTTAGAATACTCCTTCCTCTTTGGGAAGTTTATATCCTGTGCCTTCTGAATTGCTTCCAGAAATTCCAGCCATTGCTGCTCCACTGTCATCTTTTCTAATCAATTCTGGCCAACTCCTCTTCCATATCTCTGTAATTCTCTTTACTCCACTGTAATACTGATAAATCTAACTTTAGCTTCTTCTCAAATTTCAGGGTGAAATTGATCATATTATTATCACTTGCCCCTAAAGGTTCTTTTACTTTATGCTCTCTAATAATTTCTGGTTTATTGCACAACACCTAAACCAGAATAGCTGATCCCTTGGTGAGCTCAACCACGAGGTGCTCTAAAAAGCCATCTCATAGGCATTATTAAAACTCTCCCTCTTGGAGTCCAACGCCAACCTAATTTTCCCAATTTACCTGCATATTGAAATCCCCCATGACTATTGTAACATTGCCCCTTTGGCATGCATTTTCTATCTCCCATTGTAATTTGCTGACCACATTCTTACTACTGTTTGAGGGTCTGTAATAAACACACATCAGGGTCTTTTTACCCTTGCAGTTCCTCAGCTCCATCCACAATGATTTAACACCTTCCAACCCTATGTAACCTCTTTCTAATGATTTGATTTCAATTTTTACCAACAGAACAACGCCGCAGCCACCTGCCTTCCTGCCTGTCCTTTCGATACAATGTGCATCCCTGGACATTAAACTCCCAGATATAATCTTCTTTCGGTTGTGATTTAGGGATGCCTACAACATCATACATGCCAACCTGCAACTGTACAACTGTCTATCTTATTTGACTGTGTGCAATCAAATGTAACACCTTCTGTCCTTTATTCATCCTTTTTGATTTTGTCCACATTTTGCTTTGCAACTCATCCTGTTGACTGCAATTTTGCTCTATCAACAGTCTCTCCTCACTACACATTGCCTCAGTTTTTAAACCAGCTACGTCATCTTCTGCACTATCATTGACCTTTCCTACAATTTTTCTTGCATTGAAATAAACACAGCTCAGGACACGAGTCACACCATACTCAACCTTTTGATTCCTAACTTCATCTGAGGTCTTAGCAACCACAACTTCTCCATTAACTGTTCTGGCTCTCTGGTTCCCATTGCCTGCACTCTATTTTAACCCGCACCGTGGAGCATCCTTCCTGCTCGGATCAGAATCAGAACCAGGTTTATTATCACCGGCATGTGATGTGAAATTCGTTAACTTAGCAACAACAGTACAATGCAATGCATATCTAGCAGAGAAAAGAAAACAATAATAAATAAACAAGTAAAGAAGGAGCATTGTAAGAAAGGTGGATGAGCTTAAAGTGTGGATTGATACCTGGAATTATGATGTTGTAGCTATTAGTGAAACATGGTTGCAGGAAGGGTGTGATTGGCAACTAAATATTCCTGGATTTAGTTGCTTCAGGTGTGATAGAGTAGGAGGGGCCAGAGGAGGAGGTGTTGCATTGCTTGTCCGAGAAAATCTTATGGCGGTGCTTTGGAAGGATAGATTACAGAGCTCCTCTAGGGAGGCTATTTGGGTGGAATTGAGGAATGGGAAAGGTGTAGTAACACTGATAGGAGTGTATTATAGGCCACCTAATGGGGAGCGTGAGTTGGAAGAGCAAATGTGTAAGGAGATAGCAGATATTTGTAGTAAACACAAGGTGGTGATTGTGGGAGATTTTAATTTTCCACACATAGATTGGGAAGCTCATTCTGTAAAAGGGCTGGATGGTTTAGAGTTTGTGAAATGTGTGCAGGATAGCTTTTTGCAACAATACATAGAAGTACCGACTAGAGATGGGGCAGTGTTGGATCTCCTGTTAGGGAATGCGATAGGTCAGCTGACAGATGTATGTGTTGGGGAGCACTTCGGGTCCAGTGATCACAATAGCATTAGCTTCAATATAATTATGGAGAAGGACAGGACTGGACCTAGAGTTGAGATTTTTGATTGGAGAAAGGCTAACTTTGAGGAGATGCGCAGGGATTTAGAGAGAGTGGAATGGGTCAAGTTGTTTTATGGGAAGGATGTAATAGAGAAATGGAGGTCATTTAAGGGTGAAATTATGAGGGTACAGAATCTTTATGTTCCTGTTCGGTTGAAAGGAAAGGTTAAAGGTTTGAAAGCGCCATGGTTTTCAAGGGATATTAGAAACTTGGTTCGAAAAAAGAGGGATGTCTACAATAGATATAGGCAGCATGGAGTAAAGGAATTGCTCGAGGAATATAAAGAATGTAAAAGGAAACTTAAGAAAGAGATTAGAAAAGCTAAAAGAAGTTACGAGTTTGGTTTGGCAAATAAGGTGGAAGTAAATCCGAAAGGCTTCTACAGTTATATTAAAAGCAAGAGGATAGTGAGGGATAAAATTGGTCCCTTAGAGAATCAGGGTGGTCAGCTATGTGTGGAGCCGAGGGAGATGGGAGAGATTTTGAACGATTTCTTCTCTTCGGTATTCACTAAGGAGAAGGATATTGAATGGTGTAAGGTGTGGGAAACAAGTAAGGAAGTTATGGAACCTATGACAATTAAAGAGGTGGAAGTACTGGCGCATTTAAGAAATTTAAAAGTGGATAAATCTCCGGGTCCTGACCGGATATTCCCCAGGACCTTGAGGGAAGTTTGTGTAGAGATAGCAGGAGCTCTGACGGAGATCTTTCAGATGTCATTAGAAACAGGGATTGTGCCGGAGGATTGGCGTATTGCTCATGTGGTTCCATTGTTTAAAAAGGGTTCTAGAAGTAAGCCTGGCAATTATAGACCTGTCAGTTTGACATCAGTGGTGGGTAAATTAATGGAAAGTATTCTTAGAGATAGTATTTATAATTATCTGGATAGACAGGATCTGATTAGGAGTAGCCAGCATGGATTTGTGCGTGGAAGGTCATGTTTGACAAACCTTCTTGAATTTTTTGAAGTAGTTACGAGGAATGTTGACGAGGGTAAGGCAGTGGATGTAGTCTATATGGACTTCAGCAAGGCCTTTGACAAAGTTCCACATGGAAGGTTAGTTAAGAAGGTTCAGTCGTTAGGTATTAATGCTGGAGTAATAAAATGGATTCAACAGTGGCTAGATGGGAGATGCCAGAGAGTAGTGGTGGATAATTGTTTATCGGGATGGAGGCCGGTGACTAGCGGGGTGCCTCAGGGATCTGTTTTGGGTCCAATGTTGTTTGTAATATACATAAATGATCTGGATGATGGGGTGGTAAATTGGATTAGTAAGTATGCTGATGATACTAAGGTAGGAGGTGTTGTGGATAATGAGGTGGGTTTTCAAAGCTTGCAGGGAGATTTATGCCGGTTAGAACAATGGGCTGAACGTTGGCAGATGGAGTTTAATGCTGAGAAGTGTGAGGTTCTACATTTTGGCAGGAATAATCCAAATAGAACATACAGGGTAAATGGTAGGGCATTGAGGAATGCAGTGGAACAGAGAGATCTAGGAATAACAGTGCATAGTTCCCTGAAGGTGGAGTCTCATGTTGATAGGGTGGTGAAGAAGGCTTTTGGAACGCTGGCCTTTATAAATCAGAGCATTGAGTACAGAAGTTGGGATGTAATGTTAAAATTGTACAAGGCATTGGTAAGGCCAAATTTGGAATATTGTGTACAGTTCTGGTCACCGAATTATAGGAAAGATATCAATAAATTAGAGAGAGTGCAGAGACGATTTACTAGGATGTTACCAGGGTTTCAGCACTTAAGTTACAGAGAAAGGTTGAACAAGTTAGGTCTCTATTCATTGGAGCGTAGAAGGTTGAGGGGGGATTTGATCGAGGTATTTAAAATGTTGAGAGGGATAGATAGAGTTGACGTGAATAGGCTGTTTCCATTGAGAGTAGGGGAGATTCAAACGAGAGGACATGATTTGAGAGTTAGGGGGCAAAAGTTTAAGGGAAACACGAGGGGGTATTTCTTTACTCAGAGAGTGATAGCTGTGTGGAATGAGCTTCCTGTAGAAGTAGTAGAGGCCAGTTCAGTTGTGTCATTTAAGGTAAAATTGGATAGGTATATGGATAGGAAAGGAGTGGAGGGTTATGGGCTGAGTGCGGGTAGGTGGGACTAGGTGAGATTAAGAGTTCGGCATGGACTAGGAGGGCCGGAATGGCCTGTTTCCGTGCTGTGATTGTTATATGGTTATATGGTTATAAATCAATTATGTGTATTGAATAGATATTTTTAAATGTGCAAAACAGAAATACTGTATATTAAAAAAAGGTGAGGTAGTGTCCAAAGATTCAATCCCTATTTAGGAATCAGATGGCAGAGGAGAAGAAGCTGTTCCTGAATTGCTGAGTGTGTGCCTTCAGGCTTCTGTGCCTCCTATCTGATGGTAATAGCGAGTAAAGGGCATGCCCTGGGTGTTGGAGGTCCTTAATAATGGACGCTGCCTTTCTGAGACACTGTTCCCTGAAGATGTCCTGGGTACTTTGTAGGCTAGTGCCCAAGATGGAGCTGACTAGATTTGCAACCTCCTGCAGCTTGTTTCATCCTGTGCAGTAGCCCCTCCATACCAGACAGTGATGCAGCCTGTCAGAATGCTCTCCACAGTACAACTATATATAAGTTTTTGAGTGTATTTGTTGACATGCCAAATCTCTTCAAACTCCTAATAAAGTGTAGCCACTGTCTTGCCTTCTTTATAACTACAACGATATGCTATGAAGAAAGAGGCATATTAGTCCCCCTCCTGTTCAGGTGCAAGACATCCCTTCTGTACAGGTCTTACCTTCTCTGGAAGAGAGCCCAATAATCCAGAAATTTTATGCCCTCCTTCCAACACTAACTTCTTCACCACATATTAAACTGTATAATCTTCCCAGTTCTGCCCTCACTGGCCCATGGCATGGGTACCAATCCTGAGATCACAACCCTTGTGGTCCTGCCTTTTAACTTAGCACCTAACTCCCTACGCAGAACCTCATCATTCATCCTACCCGTGTCACTGGTACCTACCTGGAGCAAGATTTCTGACTGTTCACACCTCCACTTAAGAATGCTGAGGACTCGATCCAAGATATCCTGGATCTTGGCACCTGGAAGGCAACATACTGCCCTGGAATCTCGTTTTCACCCACAGAACATGCTGTCTGTTCCCCTAACTAATGGATCTCCTATCACCACAGCATGCCTATTCTCCCCCCTTCCCTTCTGAATCACAGAGCCAGACACCCAACCACTGTGACTTTCCTGTTAGGTCAACCACAACCCCCAGCAATATCCAAAGTTGTGGAGAGGGATGGCCACAGGGGTACTATGCACTGGCTCCTTGACCCCTTTCCCCTTCCTGACTGTCACCCAATTTCCTGTGTCCTGCACCTTGGGTGTAACTACTTCTCTGTATGTCCTATCTATCACCACTTCAACCATCAGAATGATCCAGAGTTTATCAACTTCCAGCTTCAACTCCTTAAAGCAGATTGTTAGAAGCTGCAGCTGGATACACTTCTCCCAGCTGTAGCATCAGGGACACTGCAGTTCTCTCTGACTTCCCACATCCCACAAGAGAAGAATTCCTCTATCCTGGCTGGCATCTCTACTGTCCTAGCTGAGCAGATATAAAGAAAGGAAGGAAGGAAGGAAAAAAAATCTTCACCTTGAGCTTTTCTTTACTTTCTCTGACTGAAGTCTCTCTTCGTTGAAGCCTCAAAGAGCTAAAGCCTCCAGATCACCACTCTAACTCTGTTCATTTAAATGATGGCCACTGCGCTTACCCATGCCTTCCCCTCATTAGCTCTGTTAATTAATTCCAAACATGGATTGGTCGCTGGTCAAAGCTCCATTTTGCTGTAGTGACCTGCTGCTCCCTTTTGTACTCGGGTAGTGGACCTGAGTGAAATCCCTTCCTCTCAAAACTTCTGATGTCTGGATTGGTTGCTGCTCAATGCTCTATTACCAAAAAATATATATTGTGTGGCTGAATGAAAGTGAGCCTGTTAAGATTGTTGTTATTACCTTCCTAGTCCTTTTTCGTAAAATTCCAAAATACTCTTCCTTTTCATCTCCATTCTGAGCAGTTTACCCTCTATTATGAGACTATGACCCCTGCTCTTGACAAGTTAGCCAAGAGTTACATTATCCTTGCATCTACCTTTTCAGTAAGATCATGTCACACATGGGACTCATGCGCTTAACCTTTCAATAAGATAAAACTGCCATCTCAGGAATGAACCTGATAAACCTGGCCAAATATCAAGTTTGTACTTAGAAAGCCTCTTCAATGTCATAAAATATCCAAAGGCATTGATTATACTTTGATTGTCATGGGGTGGTGATTAGACTTTCTTGTTGGTGAAGGTCATTGCTTGTACTGATGTGGTTACTTGTCGCCTGTAAGCATACATGAATACTGTTTGAGCCTTACATCACACAGGCATTGACTGTTTCATTTTTTAAGGTGTTGCAAATTGACAAACATCACTGAACGTTGATGTCAGCACAATGGCCCAGCTGGGCAATGCACAGTTACAACTAATAGGGTTGCTGCTGCCTCACACTCTAGTCATCTAGATTCAATCCTGACCTCCAGTGTTGTCTGCGTGCAGTTTGCGCGTTCACCATCAACTGCTTGGGTTTCCCCCTGGTGTTCTTGATTCCTTTCTCGTGACAAAAAGGAAGTGTCTTATTGAAGTTGTTTCATAGAATTTATGGGAATGTGGGGAGAATATGTTACGCAAAAAAAAAAAGGAGGAATGGGGCTAGTCAGTGAGCTGGCATAGACTTAATGGGCTGAGTGACCTCTTTCTAAGATGTAATGAAATATAGAAATCCCCATAAATAACATGAAAGAAGTTGGTAAAGCAAATAAAGAGGCTTGGGCATAGGATGTGCTTACATTCTTGGATACACTAGAATAGGTGGTATAGTGAACAATGAAGAAGGTTATTAAAAGTTACAGAGGGATCTTGATCAGCTGTGCAGTTGGTCCAAAGAATGGCAAATAGAGTTTAATTTGGATAAGTATGAGATGCTGTGTTTTGGAAAGTCAAATCCAGGTAGGACTTCCACAGTGAATGACAGGGTCCTGGAGAGTATTACAGAACAGAAAGATTTAGAGACCTGTGAGTACAAGTACAAGGTTGCCTAAAAATTAAAACACAGGTAGACAAAATAATGAAGGAGGTTTTCGGCACTCTGTTCTTCATAATTCACGGCTTTGAGTATTAAAGGTGCTGAGTCATTGTGTGGATGCACAAGGCACTGGCGAGGCCTCACATGGAGGATTATTTTCTGTTTTTTGCCCTGCTATAGGAAAGATGCCATTGCCAGGCTATGATTTTATTCCTTGAACACAGGAGACTGAGAGGTGATCATATAGTGGTGTATAAAATCATGAGGGTCACAGACAGGGTGAATGCACTCAATATTTTTCCCAGGGTTAGGAAATCAAGACTCAAGTAGGCTTTGGCTTCAGGTAGGAGGGAACTTGAGGGACATTTTGTTTTACTCAATGAGTGGTATTTATATTGAATGAATTGCCAGAGCTGGTGCCTGATGGGGTGGTTTGAAATACTCAAACCACCCCATCTGGCACCAACAATCATTCCACAGTCAAAGTCACCTAGATCACATTTTTCCCCATTCTGATATTTGGTGTGAACAACAATTGAACCCTTGATCATGTCTGCATTCTTTTTTGCATAAAGCTGCTGCCACATGATTGCTGACTAGATATTTGTATTAACAAGCAGGTGTACAGATGTACCTAATAAAGTGGCTACTCTGTATATATTTCACAGGCTGTAAAACAATTTGGGATACTCTGAAGTGGTGAGAACCTTCCTTTTCCCTACTTGACTCTGACTGGATTTCCCTGCTTAGTATTTGTTTAATATTGACCTGTATGTCCTTTGGGACTTTCCACACACTTGCAATTCCATTTTACAAAGATACAAGGCTGAGACTAATTAAGCAAGCACATCCAGTAATATACTTTGGTATGGTTTGTGTCTCATTACAAGAAGTCAGCGGCCTCATTCAAAGGGACACAGAAAATTGCAAATTTCAGAACAGTGCCAATACAATATTCCAAGAGTATGAAGGGATTAATTCCCTATGTACCTTGGTTTTAGGAAAGATAGATAAAGTCCAGATATTGTACAGGGAGGAGTGAAATGGAGAAAGTCTTAGCTAATTCACTTGGCACATTTGAATAAAACTAGATTTCTCTTTTATTTGGAAATTATATATAATAAAACATAAAGAAATTCACAAATCTGATCCAGGAAAATTCTTCACTGTTGGAGAGGTTTCAAGGATGAATGAGCTGATAGTCCAGACAGAATGGACATATATGATGGAAAGATGAGTGGGCAAGTGCACATCAAATAAATGGTGTGAAAATTGTTACTGTGAACCACCTTTCTCCCTGCTCCAGGAAAATTGACTGTAATAATACAAAAGAGGAAGATAAAAGTTCAACTTGTAGTTCCTTCAATGTGAAAGGGATTTCATCACTTTATTTCTGCAGAAGAAAAATCCTGTAATAGGTTAAATTAAACTTAAGGTTTCAAAGTAAACTACTTTACTCACACAGTGGACGGTTGTGATGGTGACAGAACTGGAAATGAAGCTAAGACCATCATTCATGCTGACCTGCAAGAATACCTTTCTGAAAGAAAACAGAAGATATTACATGAAACTCTTGACAGGATCCAAGAAGAAGATGAAAGCATTATTTTTTTTTAGTCCATGAGCTTTGATTATTCATCGTGTTATAGGGGTGTGGGCACTATTGACAAGACTATCATTAATAGTCTTTAGGAACAATTTTACCCCTCCATTTCTGAATGGACCTTGAACACATGAACTTTACCTAGTTTGCTCTCTTATTGCATTACTTATTTATTTTGTACTTGTTTCTTACTGTAACAAAACAACAAATTTCTCAACACATATCAGCGATAATAAACCTGATTCTGATTCTCATTCTAATAGCCTTTCCTAAATTGCATTTCAAAGTTCAAAGTAAATTTATCATTAAAGTATATATATGTCACTATATACAATGCTGAAATTCATTTTCTTGCAGGCATATTCAATAAATCCATAAGCAAATAATAACCATTATAGAATCAATGAAAGACTGCACCAACTGGTCATTCAATCAGTGTGCAAAAGAAAACAAGCTGCAAATACAAAAAGAAAGAAATAATAATAACAAAAAATAAACAATTAGTATCAAAAACATGAGACTAAAATTCCTTGAATGTGAGTCCTTTGGTTGTGGGAACACTTCAGTGATGGCTAAGTGAAATTTAGTAAAGTTATCCCCTTTGCTTCAAGAGTCTGATAGCTGAGGGGTAATAACTGTTCCCAAACCTGGTGGTACAGGTCCTGAGGCTCCTATACCTACATTCTTGTGGCAGGAGTGAGAAGAGAGCATGATCTGGGTGGTGATGATCCCTGATGATGGTTGCTGCTTTTCTGTTACAGTGCTCCATGTAGATGTACTTGATAGTTGGGAGGCTTTACCCCTGATGGACTGGACCGTATCCACAACTTTTTGTTGAATATTTGGGTATTCCATTCAAGGGCACTGGTGTTTCCATACCAGGCTCTAATACAGCCAGTCAATATACTCTCCACCACACATCTATAGAAGTTTGTTGAAGTTTTCCACGTCATACCAAATCTTCACATACTCCTAAGGAAGTAGAGGTGCTACTGTGCTTTCTTCATAATTGCAGTTACATTCTGGGCCCAGGTCTTCTGAAGTGCTAACACCAAGGAATTTAAAGGTTCTGACCTTCTCCACCTCTGATCATCTGATGCTGACTGACTCATGGATCTCTGGTTTCCTCCTCCTGAAGTCAATAATCAGCTCTTTGGTCTTGCTGACATTAAATAAGAGGTTGTTGTTGTGGCACCACTCAGTCAAATTTTCAGTCTCCCTCTTATAGATTGATTCATTACCTCCTTTGATTCGACCTAGGACAGTGGCGTCAACAAATTTGAATACGGCATGTGATAAGGTGATGGTGAAAAGTCCATTTTCTTCTTGCAGAAGCTACTCCATTATGTTATTGCATTGAAATTTGTCAAGATTAAGATCTAGAGATGATGAAAAATTGACCTTTAAGTTTGGTTGGTGTACAACTAGTTCAGGAGGCAATGGTGTTCTTATGCTCTTGCTGCCTCTGTCATACTTAGTGCAGGAAATCATGAGTTTGGGAGGTGCTAGAGCAGACAGGTGAATAATTACTGTGCTTTTTGTAGGTAATACACACTGCGGCTACAGTAAATGGGTGGTGAATTGACCTTTTTTAATGCTGCAGAAATTGTGCACTGCATAAAACACGTGTTCTGAAGTGCAAGTATTGTGGCATTGCTGAGAATAAAGAGTCCAAACTGGGCAAAACTTATCCCTGAGTTGCAAAGGAGACTTGGTAAAGCACATACAGCATGCCTAAATGCGGTGATTTATTACAGCGTAGAAGAAAATTATTACACTCTCTCAGTAGATCACAGGCTCAAACTATAGAATAACAATCTGGCTTCAAGTAAGCGAAAGCAGTCAATGATCATTCCTCTATTGACTCCAGAATCTTGAGTTCAGTATAATGAAAACAAACAAACCCTGACAGAGATAAATGTTAAAAGCCAGCTGTCCGCTCCTTGGAGACACTGTCCAACATTTTGAAGTCTAACCTCCACAGTAAAGGCCATAGTACTTCCACTGAACAAACATCAAAATGTGACTCAAAAGTATGTTTGTCTCACTATTAACACTGAACATCAGCCCTCTTAAAGGTATGATCTACTTACAAATAGGGAATGGGAATCATGACTGACTACACTCTCAATGGGCGGCTATCTCCCGACTCAACCTGAAGACCTCATTCTCATTCACAGACAACCTTTCAAAATGATGCAGCTGCTAAACTTCAGAAGATGGTATGATCAAACAGGCAAGAACAGATCACAAGATGGTATGATCAAACAGGCAAAACAGTTCACAAGATGGTATGATTGAATAAGCAAAGGCAGTTCACAAGATGGTATGATCAAAACAGTTCACAGACAGTATGATTAAATAGGCAAAACAATTCACAAGATGGAATGATCAAATAGGCAAGAACAGTTCAGAAGATGGAATGACCAAATAAGTAACAACAGTTCACAAGGTTGTAAGATAAAATTGGTAACAGCAGTTCACAAGACAATACGATTAAATAGGCAAGAAAAGTTCACAAGATGTAAATATGCTTGGACCTGAAGCCATTTGCTCTTTGGAATATAAGTCATGGATAAACAAATAAATAGTTTGATTATTTATGTATGTATGTATGAATCAATCAATCAATTAATTAATTAATATAGTGCAGAACAGGCCCTTCCAGCCCAAAAGGCTGCATCAGCCAGCAACCCATCTATTTAACCATAGCCTAACCATCAGACAATTTACAATGACTAATTAACCTACTAACCGGTATGTCTTTGGGCTGTGGGAGGGAACTGGAGCACCTGGAGGAAACCCATGCAGTCACAGGGAGAATATGCAAACTGCTTACAGATGACGCTAGAATTGAGCTCTGAATTTCAAATGCCCTGACCTGCAATAGCATCATGCTAGCGGCTATGCTACCGTTGTGCCCCGCTTTGTGTCCTCTCACCTCCCGCGGGTGCTGAATCCTGCTGTAAATTGCTCTGTAGGCAGCAGCCAACTTTAAAAACATTCTCTACAGGCTATTTTTTAAGCTTAAGCCCATTAGGTGTTATCAGATCACTGAATAGGGAGAGAGCAGACAATCTTCAGCCTATCACATCAAAGTCTATGCTCATTTTCCATCATGGACATAGATTTCCATATTTATGTTGTGTCATTTTTCATTAACTTAGTAGTTTAGTTAAAGATGGGAATTTAATCAGGAGAGTTTGATGCTCCACAGATAGAAATACAGAAACCCTTGAGTGAACTTCAGGCAGGAATCTAATCAGTAGGTTTGGGATGGAGTCTGTGTAGAACAACGTTCCCAGGAGTGAGTTACAGAGTGGAATGTAATCTAAGATGAAATGCAATCAGCTGATTTAAACATACATGGGACAATGGATATCCGTGAGGAACTGAAACAGCCTCAAAATCATTCAAGGAGTTTATATATAGTATAATGAATAAGTACTGTAATGGATTGGATGGCTTACATACAGCACAATAGATACCTGGAACAAGTTACAGGCTCCAAGCAAAGTGGTTCAGATTCAGGAACTGGATCCAAAGCAATTAATCGTACAGATGAGTCCAAGTCCATACAAATAGCAGAATCGAAGCAGAACCTCACAACAAATTAGAATCATGCTTTCTCTCTATTCTAAATTCATTATTGGAGCTAAGAGAGTTGAAAGTGAAACCAGGACTTGATTAAGGGTGACTGTGATTTGATAGAGCGGAAGGAGCACGTGAGCCCAGGAATTCTCCTTTCTCGTTCTCTTCCTCCTCCTCTCCCTTTCTGCAACTTTTTCCAGATGGTGATCAGCAGCTGGATTTCTCTGCAGAGGTCGAAGGTTTCTGAGATGAGTTGGATAGGTATGCATAGCTCCTCAAGGTATTAAGGTGATGTCATTAATGGAGGACACTACCAGTGGGTCCATTCCAGGTATAATCGGCAAATGGGTTGCCTGTGGAATTTCTGGCCCAACTTGAGAGATAAATTACACCGCTGGTGGATGTAACAAATTTCATTTTGGAAGCAATCTTAATCCTTCAAGAATCATTAAAGGAGACGTTGTAAGTGATTTTGGAACTTTCCATGTTTCTCTAGCAAATTTCTACAGAAGGAGGAGAGCATTCTGACCGGTTGTATCACCATCTGTTATGCAGGCTCCAATGTACAGGATAAAAAACAGGGCACAGACTCAGGAGCTCCATCAGAGGCACAAACCTCTCACTGTCAAGGACGACTTCAAAAGTCAGTACCTCAAGTAGGCAGCATTCATCGTAAAGGGCCCTCACCATCCAGGACATGCCCTCTTCTCAATACTACCATTAAGGAGATACAGGAGCCAGAGGACACACATTCAGTGTTTTAAAATAAAGCTTCTTCTTCTTTGCCTTTAGATTTATGAATGGTCCATGAACCAACGAACACTACCTCATTATTTTCCTCTCTGTATGCACTATCTTTTTTTTGTATCTCTTATTGTAACTCACAGTATTTTTTATGTATTGTATTGTACAGCTGCCATGAAACAACAGATTTCATGACATATGTCAGTAATAAATTTGATCCTGATTCTGATTCTGGTTCATGTTCAACATGCTCTGCAGTTTAGCCAAACATAGAAAATACTGAGCCACACAGCCAAATAGCATTCAAAAGAAATGAACGGTCTTCCAAGTTGTCATAGAACTGAAGAAATAATTTCTTTAAGCACATTGCAGTAATGGATTGTCGAACTATCATGAGCCAAATTTACAGGAGAGATGGAATGTTGGAAAGGTCTAATTGGCATGTTGTTTTATTTCCCAAGTGGGAGACATTTTTTGAAAAAAAAGAGAATAACAGATACTTTATTTCATAGCATGTCAAAGGACATTATCATATTGCAAAAGGGTTCAATTATTCATTCAAAATTGTTTGGAGAGGATTTTCGAAAGAATTGGCCTGGGTTCCATACTATTAATTCTGATTCTTTCAAGCACCCACTTCCACCAGCTCCACGATGCTTTGGCAATCACACAGAATTCTGGATTGCTCATAACCTACCTTTTACTTAGTTTCCTCCAGTGTTCTCCTATAACATATCCACTACTTTGTGGTAGCTGGTCCCTTCCTTTTTCCACCAGCCAGAAAACTGAGTAGCATGTAACTATCCTCCAATGGTTACCTTCTCTATGTGTTTGAAGGCAAATATCCCTCTACAATATATTTGACTGAGCTTAGATCTCAGTATGTTACACACCTTTCCCTTCACTCAGTCACAGTGCTTTCAAGGGCCAGAACTACAGAACTCAAGTTCAAAGTCTTCGCTACTTTGTTTTGCTTTAGGTTACTCAGGTAACGATCCAAGTAACTCAAGGTTATGTTTTACTCGCCTGATATTTCAGAATCCTTTCAGGAAGGACTCCTAGGTCTGGCACAGTGGCACAGCTAGTAAAGTTGCTGCTCCAGCAGTCTGAGTTCAATCCTGACCTCTGGTGCTGTCAAAGCAGAGTTTGTGCATACTCACTGTGAGCATATCAGTTTCTTCCGGGAGCTCTGGCTTCCTCCCACATCCAATACACTTTCAGGTCAGTAGATTAACTGGTCACTCTAAATTACCACTCATATGGGCAAGTGATAAAATTTAGGGGGAGTCGATGGGGAGAATAATACAGGATTGCATGGACTTGGTGTAACAATGCCTTTTAAGCTAAGAGTCATGAATAGCTATACAATATAGAATCAGTTCCTTTGGTCTATCATCTCCATGGTAACTATCCATTTGGTCTGCCATCTCCATGGTAACTATCCCTTTGGTCTACCATATCTATGCCAACTATCCTTCCCTCCTCTACTCATTCCCTATTCCAGTTCTTGGTCCACTGTTTATTATACTTTGTCAATTTAAATGCTTGTCAAATATTATTGTGAGACTACTTGTCTCTACCGACTATTCAGACAGTGCATTCTAGTTCCAAATCATTCACCAAGCAAGAAAATTCTTCCTTAGATCCCTTTTGGTTCTTTCAGCCCTCACCCTGTGCATTCTTATTTTAGATACCTTTGCTAATGGAAAAACTTCCTATAATTTTTCCTATCTATCATTCTTATAACTTTGTGTACCTCTGGAACCAATCTCCTCAGCCACTCCAAAGAAAACAAAAGCCTAATCTTACCCAGTCTTTCCACATGAAGTATTTCATCCCAGGCAATATACTGACAATCTTCTGTATTATCTTCAATAAAATCTAGTGCTTGCAATACAATAAATGCTTATGTACTTTACATAGTACTGTGCAGAAATATATGGTGTCTCAGACTTTTGCACAATGTTGTAGTAATTTTATGTATTGCACTGTACTGCTGCCACAGAAAAAGCAAATTTCGTGACGTAGGTGAGTGATAATAAACCTGATTCTGATATGTGTCTCTGTTATGGACTAAGAGTAGGAAGAAGACAAGGAGAGGGGAATCAAGGTTGAGAAAGGGGGAAGGAGTGGGAAAAACCAGAGAGACATTCTGTAATAATCAATAAATCCATTGTTTTGAATCAAACAACATTGCTGGTGGCTCAAGGCTGGGTGTTTCTGTACCCGTGCCACCCCAGTCACGGGCACTCCTTCTCTTCCAACTGTCCCACATCCCTTGCCCAGTGCTCCTCCCTCACTATTCCCAACATCCTTTGTTCCCGCTAGATTTACAAACTCATTTTCCGCTCCATGTTAACAAATACAGTACTATGAAAAGATCTTAGGCATCCTAACTATATATGTACCTAAGACTTTTCACTGCATGATTTGAAAATGATTTAAAACAAGTCAGCAAAAAGGTGGATGTCTTAGTTTATCATCTTAACTACCAACTCACTTGAGCCTCACAATTTTCCTTTTTAGTCTGCCAACTATTCCATTTTGGTCAATAAAATATATCTTGGCAATATATCTCCATGTCTGTCAGTTTCTCTACTATATAATTTCATCAGGAGAATCCAATTTTCATAGGTCAATATAAATCAGCTTTATGTGAAGTAAAATACTAAATGCTTGAATGAAAGGATATTCTCTCGATCAGACCCTGAAAGGTATTTATTCAATCTGAACTTCAGCTACTGTAAGTCTGTCAAATGAAGCCAGGGCACCTGGCTTTGAAGTCTGTCTTTGGCTTCAACTCAATGTAAATGGCAAGAAATATGGGGAAGCCAAGTCCTTGCCAAGAAAGAACCTAGAAGCCAACGTGTGCTTATTCCCTTTCAAAGTAACCTTCTCTCTCTATTGACCATAAGATGCAGGAGCAGAATTAGGCCATTCAGCCCATCAAGTCTGCTCTGCCTTTAGAAGGGCATGGGGAAAGAGAAGTTACAATAGAAGCAAAAGTATATGATCTATTCTTCCCAGTTTTGGAGTTAATAGTGTCCACAGGTTTATTTTCATTAGTTGTTGCTGGTTGGGAACATGGGTAGTGAACTGCCATAGAAGATCAGAAGGGTTTGTTTAGATATGTAACTAAGAACCTTGTTTATATCCTTTCATACTGGATTAACAAGGTTTCGAACATTGGGACTCCATAGTATCCAGGACATCTTCCAGGAGCGACGTCTCAAAAAGGCAGCACCCAACATTAAGGACCCCATCACCCAGGTCATTCCTTACTTTCATTGCTACCATCAGGAAGGAGGTGCAGGAGCCTGAAGAGGCACAGCTTCTTCCCCTCTGCTATCCGACTTCTGAATGGACATTGACCCATGAACACTACCTCACTACTTTTTACTTCTATTTTGGTACTACTTATTTAATTGACTATTTTATAAATACATCTATCTATCTATCTATCTATATATATCCCACTGTAATTAACAATTTTCACTATTATTATGTATGCATTGTACTGCTGTGGCAAATACAACAAATTTTACGACATATGCCAATGATATTAAACCTGATTCTGAACTGTGCTAACCCTTCACCTGCTGAAGCCAAGGTGGATAAAGGTCACTGAACTTATGGGAATATGTGAGTCTGCTGCTGTTGTGGGGGTGGTCAGCATTAACAATGGAACCAGAGAAACTCCAAAATGGCTCCAAGATGTCAGCAGATGCACAGCTAGATGTGGAAGCATTCCCAGAGGTACATGTTGAGCAGTGCAAGAAGGATGGGCAGCAGTAAATGTAGTGAAGTGAATATTAAACAGTAATTGAAGAACTCTTGCATGGTGTACTGCATTGCTTGCACCCAGTGACCCTAGCTGCACACTCATGAACTACAACTTAATATTTTATCATGCTCAAGTTGGAGAAAGGGGACAGGGAATAGTTAGGCCTAAACTACAGCAACAGGTCAATGTAAAACAAGACATGTACATTACTTTGACTTGAATTTATCCCAAATGGATTTAATGTAATAGTGGGAAACTGTTTTTCTTCCATTAAATCAATTTTCCATTGAACTAGGTTGGCAGGACAATAATGAGCTGGGAAGGTACAATATGCTCATGGATCTGGTCTGCTGGGGGTGTTGTTGATGTGTAGGGGATTTGGTCAGTTAACACCAATGGCCTCCTGGGGACATTGCACTGGAGGGTTGAGAATTTGGAGTACAGGGAAGAGAGGGGTTTAAGGGTGCGCTGGTTTGTTACGGACTTCATAGTCTACACTAAATAGTAGCACACAAAAAATGCTGCAGGAACTTATCAGGTCAGGCAGCATTTAGGAAAAAGATTTCAGCCCAAGATATGACATCTATATTCCTTACCATAGATGTTGCCTGACCTGCTGAGTTCCTTCAGCATTTTGAGTGCCTTGCTCTGAATTTCTAGCATCTGCAGAATCTATTGTGTGTACACTGAATAGTATTCACCAAGAACACCATACTCATGAAACACTTAAATTTGTAATGGCCAACCTGATTTTACTCACGGTGTCATCACTGTTCATTGCAAACTACTCTCCTTGGATTGGGTGGGGGTAGGGAGAAAAACAAAATCTCAACGTACCTGTCAACCTCTTGCAACACTGGAGCAGGACAAAGCAAATAGGTGTCCTTTACCACCAAGGGCTTCTGAGCTGGAAGAGATTGAAAGACTTCTGTGAGAACGCTAGAGCCATTTCAGAAAATTGCAGGCGCACAGGGCCCCCCTAAGGGCCAGATAATGTAGTAGTTGGCAAACTATCTTCTTTGTTAAAATATCTTTTTCCAGCACCCTCCCTCAAACCACAAACAAAATTTGTTTCTCATTTATTCCTTACTTGTGATTAAAATGAAGTAATATATTGTATTATACAGCTCCTTTACTGCAGGCTTGTAGAAATCTTTCAAAATGAATGTCTGGATTAGAAAGCCAGAATCGGCAGAGACTGGATGACGTCTGAGATTTCCAGAAGACATTTGATAAGGTGCTACATCAAAAGTTACTGTGGAAAATAGAAGCACCAAGTATAGGAGGCAATGTATGGCTGGCAAACAGGAAAAATTATGTGACTTTTTATTTTTGGTTGGCAAGATGCAATGAATGGTATGCAATGGTGATTGCTGCTGGGGCTCAAGATTTTATAAGTTACTTGATTGAAGAACCAAACAACCAACTGAAGGCTTGGTTGTTAATGATACAAAATTAGGTGGAAAAGTTAATTGCAAAGAGGACGTAAGGAGGCTATAAAGGGATATCGAAAAGTTAAGGGAGTGGGAGTGGGCAAAGATTTGCTAGGTGGAGTAAAATGTGGAACTTTGGCAAGAAAAACAAAATAGCATATGTGGTGAGAAAGTAGAGAGTTCTGATGCAGAGGGATCTGGCTTTTCCTGTGCATGGTTTGCATAAGGCTAGTATGGATGTATTGCAAAGAATTAGGAAAACTGACAGAAAGCTATTTTTTAATGCTGGTGAATGAAATACAAAAGCAGAAAGGTTCTGTTTCAGTTCTAAAAGCCATTTGTGACTCTGTACTTGAATTATTGTTTTCATTATTGGTTTGCTTTTTACAAAAGGTAGATAATGCATTGGAAACAGTTCAAGGTGGGGTATTTATTAATTTAATATTGAGAAACAGAGTGGAATAGGCCCTTCTATCCCTTCGAGCCACATCGCCCAGCAATTCCCCGATTTAATTCTAGCCTAATCATGGGACAATTTACAATGACCAATGAACCTACCAACCGGTAGGAAGGAAACCAGAGCACCCGGAGGAAACCCATGTGGTTACGGGAGGAACTTACAAACTCCGTACAGGCAGTGGAGGGAATTGAACCCTGGTCACTGGTATGGTAAAGCATTGTGCAAGGCACTAGCTGGATTCTAACCTGCGACCACTCACCTCGAAGTCTGGTGTGATGCCACTACACCATTGGCTGGCTTTAACCACAAAAGAGATTAAGTGAATTACGTTCTTTCAGTTTATTGACAATCTCTTCCTTAAAGGGCAATGGGAGCAGAGTTTTTTAATATTCTTAAAGCAGAGGTTAGCATACATTTGATAAGCACGGGTGAAACATTACTGCAAATGTATGGGAAAGTGCAGCTGAGGTTATAATCAGATGAGAGCCAGTTTGAGGCTTTGAGTGAACTATTCCTGCTCCTAATTTGCCTGTATGTCAGTATGTCCTTCAGACACTTGGCACATTAAAAAAAAACAAGAGAATACTCAGCTCATTTGTTCCATCTTTTGGGTTGGATAACCTCAGATGCATACAGATTTTGCCGCCTTCTCCATCTATGGAGGCTTGGGTCCGAATGGACCCATACTTGAAGAAGCTCAGAAGGTTTGAGTGGGAACCTTATTGAAACATACTGGATACTGAAAAACCTGGACAGAGTGGATGTGCAGAGGATATTTCTGATAGAAGGAGAGTCTAAGATCCAAGGGTACAGCCTCAGAATACGGGGATGTCCCTTCATAACTGAATTTCTTCAGCTAGAGGGTGGTGAGTCTGTGGAATTCATTGCCACAAGGAATTTTGGAGACCAAGTCACTGAGTGCATTTAAATATAGAGATTAATATGTTCTTGATTAGTAAAAGGGTTAAGGATTACATAGTGAAGGTGGGAGGAAGAGATTGAAAAAAAGAATCAGTCATTCAGAATCAATGGGCCAGGTGGCCTAATTCTGCTTCTGTATCTTATATTCTTATAGGTCCCTACTGATAACTCTCACCTTAAGGTTTCTGTGTGGAAAGTGATGAAAATAAATAATTCATAAAGTTCTCATCTTCAGTTTTGTTTTTAAATGACATCAATTATTATCATCTGCTAATCAGAATCTATAGAGATTGTGCTGGCTGAAAAAAATAGAAATAAAGCTTATTTAAATTATCTTTTTGTTATTTTTATCACAAATACTTTTCAGTTTTGGATCTCAACAAATACGGAACAGGTTCAGGAGGAAGTACTGGTATGAATCTGATGCTGCTTTCACAGGAATCTGACTGAGAGTTCAGTTTGGATCCAGGGGTTCCCAACCTTCTTTATGCCATTAACTGAGGGCTCTGTGGATGCAAGGTTGGGAACTCCTGTGGACTGTTCTTTATGGTTCTTTAGCTTCACTTGAATCACTACAATCTTCTTCAGCAAAGATCATCATTGTCCAAAATTACATGAAGAAGCTTCAGTCATGTTAAGTTTCAAAAAAATCCTAAATGTTAGAAATGCTCATGCTCTCAAACCAGGGCATGTGAATTCAAAGGCTGAGGTAGCCACATTTGTACAGAGATGTGTGCAAATACCAATTAACTGTTATTTATTTATTTATGTATGTATGTATGTATGTAGAAATACAGTGTGGAACAGGCCCTTCTGGCCCAACAAGCCACGTTGCCCAGCAACCCACTAATTTAACCCTAGCCTAATCACAGGGCAATTTATAATGACAAATGAACCTACTAACCTGTACGTCCTTCTACTGTGGAAGGAAACCGGAGCACCTGGAGGAAACTCACGCAGTCACAGGAGAATGTGAAACTCCTTATAGACGGTGCTGGAATTGAACTGTGAACTCCAACACCCCGAACTGTAATAGTGACACATTAAACTCCGACCCACATTTTGCCTGCGATAGTTAAGCCCACTTTAGCTATCACTGTCTTAATACCCCACCAACTGTTGAAAGTGCTCAGTTTTGTTCTTGAGTAATTTGAAAGCGATAAACCTCTTTAGTGTTACAGGCACCTTTGTATTTTGAATTTTGCCTGCTATATTGGGTCTGGTTTGAGAATTACTAGGATCTTAGGTGAATGCATGCTTGGCCCAGCTCCTTGCCTGCAACTCACCCAGTACGGAACAAACGGAAGCTCCACTCTTGACAAGGAGAGTTACAAAAGGAGTACACATGGTGCAAGCAGTTGATGTTGCAGGAAGGTAGCTGACCAAAATCACCTTCTCAAGGGTAATCAGAGACAGGCAATTCATGCTGGGTTGCCAGCAACAGCCAAGTCCAGAAAAACAAATAAATGAAAACAAAAAGACTGGCCTAAATCTCAAGGAGTTCTGGGGCCTTTTGCTATTGCTTGCATGGTGGTGGTGGTGTGGAGGGGGGGGGGGGGGTTCAGAGCTTCTGCTAGTGCAGGTGGGGGGAGAAGAGGGTTGATGCTTCTGCTGCTGCTTGTGTGTGGGACAGGGAGGAGGGGCTTTGGGGTTCTGATATTGCCATCATTCATTCTTTAGGGTTTCTTGTTTCACGGATGTGGGTGAAGAATAAGACTTCAAGTTGTATACTGTATATGTCTTCTGATATTAATTTGAATCATTTGAACAGCTTTGAGAAAGGAAGGAATATCTATGACAAAGGAATGAATAAAATTTGGGAGCAGGTGTAGGCTATCTGACTTTTCAAACATTCTCCAGCACTCATTGTTAATCACAGATCTTCTGTCTCACTCTTTTTCCCAGCATATCCTAATATTCCTTGCTTTACTTAATATTCATTAACCTATCCATGACTGAGAGTCCACAGCTCCCCAAGAGTCTTCTAAAGGTTCCCAAGATACACCACTATGAAGAAATTTCTCCTCACCTCAGTCCTAAATGGCCTACCTTTTATCTAGAAACTGTGATCCTAGGCACTAGATCCCTCTGCCAACAGAAATACCCTCCTTCCTGCATCCACGTTGACAAACCACATCAGAATTTTGTGATGAGGTTATTGTAAAGTGTCATGCTTAGAAATAATCTTTGAGGAGTACCTAGTTTGATTTTTTGTTTTTTTTTTCCTTTACAATTAAAACAAAAGTGAATAAAATACGTTTCTGTGGTTAAACCTGCAAATGATCATTGTCAACAAAACTCCTAGAGATCCTCCTTTCCTGCCGCTGCCTGCAAGGAGTTTGAACCATTCTCCCCATGACCGTGTAGGTTTCCTCTCAGTGCTCCGGTTTCCTCCCACAGTCCAAACATGTACCAGTTGGTAGGTTAACTGATCATTGTAAATCAAGCTAGGATTAAATTGGGGATTTCTGGACAGTGTGGCTTGAAGGGTCGGAAGGGCTTATTCCACACTGTGTCTCTGTATCTCAATAAATATACCTGCAGATCACAAGAAATACTTACTGAGCGTAATAGTTTCATTAATTTTGAAGCTGCAGAGAACTTTATCCACATTCCGAGCATGGGAAAATCCATTCCCCCTCACAACGACTTCAAATGATTCTAAGAATAAGAGAACACATTATAATAGCAACGATGATCTGTAATCAAGTGCTTTGGCATCAATCAATATGACATGAGTTGGCTGTTGTCTGCATGGATGGCTTGCTGAATGTCTTTATCACCAGTTCTGCATTTCTTGCAGCTGGTGGAACATCACTGAGCTTAGAAGCTAAAATCATTGAGATCACCAAATCATAGAAATTAGCATCATGAAAGGCTATTTGACATTAATGCCAGTTAAAACCAAATTTTAAATATACTTCCCAGCATTTGTTCCACAGCCCTCAATAATAATTTCTACTGCAATTATTATTTCAGGCAGTGAATTCCATTTTCTCAGTTCTCCACTAATAATTGTATTGAAATAAATCTATTCCCCGCAGTTATTGCTGTATTTGTTAATGTAAATAGACAGTGTCTGATAACTCTATGTAGGCCTCTCATAATATTATAGAGCTGAATTAAATCTCCAACACAAGAAAATCTACAGATGCTGGAAATCCAAGGCAAAAGATGCAAAATGCTGAAGGAACTCGGCAGGTCAGGCTGCATATATGGAAATGAATAAATAGTCGACATCTTAGGCCGAGAAGGCAGGTCATTATTCATTTCCATAGATGCTGGTTGACATGCCGAGTTCCTCCAGCATTTTGTGTGTTTTTTCAATTAAATCCTCCTTCAGTCTCCCTTGTTGCAAAGAAAGTAATCACACCCTCAACAGTCTCATCTTGTTCCCTACCCTACAACAGCTGAACTAATGCTTTATAGAGTTCTCTCAACGAAAGCTGGAATACTTTTCAAATCCCTTTGCTCTTTGGCTCAATTGTGTAGCATCCCTAGTTATGACTCTTCTGAAATTTCAGATAGAAAAAGCCAATTCAGCTGTGGAACCTGACATCTTTGCATCCTTAAGAGATTCAGATATTCATTGAAAAAACTCATGGAAGTGTTTCACAGTTGCTTTGCATTCTTCAGGGCTACCAGCACTATCAGCACAAAGTGTTTGAATTGATAGCTTACATTTCTTTAAATATTAAAAGTGGCAGCACATTTTTCTTTGTGGAAGATAATTTATGAGTCCTTCACTGAAACCAAGTTTTGTAAATCTGTGCCTCCAGCCCATAAGACCATAAGACATAGGAGCAGAATTAGGCCATTTAGTTCATTGGGTCTGCTTAGCCATTTCATCATGGCTGATCCCAGATCCCACTCAACCCCATATACCTGCTTCTCACCATATCCTTTGAGGCCTCCACCACAGTCTGTGGCAGAGCAGTCCATGTATTCACTACCCTCTGGCTAAAGAAACTCTTAGAGTCATAGAAAACTACAGCACAGAAACTAGACCTTCAGCCCATCTCGTTCATGCCAAACCATTTAAACTGCCTAGTCCTATTGACCTGCACCTGGACCACAGCCCTCCACACCCTCCCATCCACGTACCTATCTAAACTTCTCTTAAACGTTGAAATCAAAATCGCATCCACCTCTTGAGGTGGCCACTCATCAACAATCTCACCACTCTCTGAGTAAAGAAGTTTCCCCTTATATCCCCCTTAAACGTTTCACCTTTCACCCTTAATCAGTGAGCTCTAGTTGTGGTCCAACCTCAGTGGAAAAATCCTGCTTGCATTTACCCACTTGTACATCTGATAATTTTGTATACCATTATCAGACCTCCCCTCAGTATTCTACATTCTGGAGAATAAAGCTTTAACCTAGGGGATCTCAAGCTGGGGTCCAAGGACCCCTGGCTTAATGGTATTGGTCCATGGCAGGAAAAAGGATGGGAAACCCCTGTTCTAACCTATTATATATTTCCTTATAAGTCCTGTCCCGGCAACATCCTGTAAATCTTCTCTGTACTCTTTCAATTTTATTTACATATTTCCTGTAGCTAGGTGGTCAAAACTGCACACCGTACTCCAAATTAGGGCTCACCAATGTCTTAAACAACTTCAACATAACATCCCAACCCCTGCTGTGTTTTATTCTTTTTCCAGTTGATTTTTGCACTGGTGAATAGCAAAGAGGAGGGATTTGGATCTGATTCAGGATTTGACATCACCGTTGGAAACCTCTGCTTAGAATGAGGGCGTCAAGGAAACAACATAATTGGATATGAAAACTGTGTGTTGTTCAATCATGATGCAGGCACACTGGGACATCTTTATTTCAATTACAGAAGTGTGCTCTGGCATTCAGAGAGTAATTAAGGAACAGGGAGTCTTGAAGGATGTCGAAGACACCCCAGTGGAGTGTCTATTATACTCCTAGCTACGTGATGATCTGTGAAAGCTAAGGAAATATTCTTAAATCAGCAATTATATGGTTATTGTACATCCAGTGATTTCAAAACATTAAAATGTGTTTGCAACTTGTGCCCATAAAATCTGAATTCTGGTCAGTAAAATTGCTGGGTTACTTGTCTGAAGCAAAAGGGTGTAATAAAGGGAATGTTTTTAAATGTTCTACAAAGCCTCGTTAACCAGGATGGCTACAACTACTGTAGTTGTACAGGCTGGGATAGTTAGGACAAGAGCCTGTGGTAGGCTGGATGACTACAGCACAGACTGTATAACCCAAGAAAACTCACCAAAGTCCTACTGTCATTGGAGCTGGTCCCTCTTTATGTACATTGTCATCTTTCTGATTCAACCTACCGACGCAACCACACCCGACTTTCTCTTTACAAACCCGCTGCTTATTCTAGCGAGCTTGAAAATAATAAAGCAGCACCCAGTTTGTCTGAAGCAGGTACAGCCAAAGTATCAAATGATATCCTCTATGAGTATGATGGTCCATTATCTTTCCCTCTCTTCATGAGTCTGTGAAAAGTTCCATTCAGTTGTCACAGCTAACTGGAAATTCATCCACTCCTGAAAACACTCTATAAAGTAGTAGTTCCTCAAATTTGGTTCTTCTGAAGTGCATGGAACTGTATTTCAGAAATCGCATGAAGTGCACAGTTGCTACATTATAACCCACCTGCATCTATTTTCAAGTGTGATCATGAACTAAAAGCATGATGCAGCTGTTTAGAAGCATTTGCATTGGTTTAAAATGTGTGCAGATGGAAGAATTTAGTTCAAAAGGATATTGCAAGTATCCAGAGGGAAGAAGGTAGTTTAAATTTGATTGAAGGCATGCAAAGGGTTGGTATTTGAAGCAATATAGAAAGAAGCATACAAAGGAGGATAGTTTAAAGGTTTCTAATCTATAAACATTTCCTTGTTATGAAACAATGTTTTTAAAATTCACTATGGCACTCTCTACCTCTACATCCACCTCCAGCCAAATAACCATATAACCATATAACAATTACAGCACGGAAACAGGCCATCTCGGCCCTTCTAGTCCATGCTGAACGCTTACTCTCACCTAGTCCCACTGACCTGCATTCAGCCCATAATCCTCCATTCCTTTCCTGTCCGTATACCTATCCAATTTTACTTTAAATGACAATATCAAACCTGCCTCTACCACTTCTACTGGAAGCTCGTTCCACACAGCTACCACTCTCTGAGTAAGGAAATTCCCCCTCATGTTACCCCTAAACTTTTGTCCCCTAACTCTCAACTCATGTCCTCTTGTTTGAATCCCCCCTACTCTCAATGGAAACAGCCTATCCACGACAACTCTATCTATACCCCTCATAATTTTAAATACCTCTATCAAGTCCCCCCTCAACCTTCTACGTTCCAAAGAATAAAGGCCTAACTTGTTCAACCTTTCTCTGTAACTTAGGTGCTGAAACCCAGGTAACGTTCTAGTAAATCTCCTCTGTACTCTCTCTCTTCAAAGTTTTGGTGCACTTAATTCCAAATCTTACAGACTTAGTAAAGTACAGCACAGAGAAAGGCCATTTTTCCCATATGATCCATTCTGAACTTTTTAAACTGCCTACTCCCATCAACCTGTACCCAGCTCATAATCCTCCATATCCCTACCGTCCATGTACCTATCCAAACTTCTCTTAAACATTGATATCGAACTTGCATCCACTAATTGCACTGGCAGCTCATTCCACACTCTCACAGCGCTCTGAGTGAAGATTTCCCTCATGTTTCTCTTAAAATTTTCACCTTTTACCCTTAACCCATGACCTCTGGTTGTACTCCCATCCAACCTCAGTGGAAAGGCCTGCTTGCATTTACCCTATCTATACCCCTCATAATCTTGTACATCCACAGTTTCAATCAACGGCCTTGTCTTCAGCAGCCAAGATCCAAGCTCTAGAATTCCCCTTCCACCTCCCAATTTCTTTTCTGTCTATTAAGATTGCTTTTGCTTATCCATTCTAATATCTTCTGATCCTTGAATGTCTGCTCTAATAACTTTAAATCTTTGTTGGATAATCTGTGTATGAATCATCTTGGGATATATTACTATCAGAAGGCTGCAATTTAATGCAAGTTGTTATTGTCTATAAATAGTATCTTCAATTCAAGCAGTGATTTCAGAATGCTGGATACAGAGAAATACCAACCCAATGCCCTCTACTGATGATCCTTCACCCATTTGTTATACATCAGTTATTTATTGTTTGCCTTAACAAAACAGGCAGAAATTCAAAAAAAAAAATCCGGTCTGCAGGGAACAGGCCAAGCCAAATTAATTCCACAAGTGTTTCATGCAGTGGATACAAATGTCACTGAAATATGCTGTGCATTGGTTTTACTGAATGCATTCAGCTGACATTATCTTTGATGTTTGAAATATGGAAACATTCAAAGTTCAAAGTAAATGTATTAACAAAGTGTATATATATGTCACCATATACAACCCTGAGACTTATTTTCTTGCAGGAGTATCCAGTAAGTCCAAGAAGCATAATAGAATCACTGAAAGGCATTGCCCAACAGGGTGGACGAACAACCAATGTGCAAAAGACAACAACCATGCAAATGCAAAAGAGAGAAAAAAAAACAAGAAATAAATATAAATATTGATAACATGAGATGAAGAGTCCTTGAAAGTGAGTCCACAGATTATGGAATGATAATGCAATTCAGGATAAAAGCCTATCCCCACTTCATGGTGGAGAATAATGCACAGCAACGGACATCAACAGTCCAATGTACTGAAGCATTAAAGGTGGAAACCTTTCAATTTTGCTCGATTTTCTCACCTACACTCATTAGCTGTGTTATCTACTTTTCTCCGTTTTTCCAGTTGAGCTGTTCTGGGACACAAAAGGCTATGTTAGCAACTAGAGCTACTGCCTGATGGCTCTGGTTACCCGGGTTTAATACTGACCTTTAATGCTGTCTACATGGAGTTTGCCCTCAGTGCTCTAGTTTTGCCCCACATCCCAAAATTGTGATGCTCAACAGGTTGTTTGGTTACCCTAAAATATAGCAGCATGGCATGTGAATCAGGCAGGAACTGATTGACCTATGATAGTTTACAGGGAATTTTGTGAAGAATGGGATTAATGGGGCTGCAGAGAGAGCTGGCAGAGTCTGGATAGGCCAAATAGCCTCCTTTAACATTGTATGAAAGTATCAGAAACATTAAATACAAAGGTCTGCATGGTGGCAGGTATGCTGGTATGCTGGTATGCTGGTAGAACTGCTGCCTCTCAGCACCAGAAACCTAGAATAATCCTGACCCAGGGTGCTCTCTGTATGTCTCTCTGGTTTCCTCCCACATCCCAAAGACATGTCGGCTGGTTGGTTAGTTGGACACTGTAAATCGCTCTAGACGTGTTGGTGATGCTAGAATCTGGGTGGAGCTCATTTCCAATTCATTTGGAAACAATAATACAATTAGATTAATGTAGGATTTGTTTCAATGGACAGTTGATCGCCAGTGCGGAGTCGGTCAGTTCATAGATCTGTGACCCTGCTCTACCTCTCTATGAAAATGACAGCGACCCTTGACCACTCTCTATAAGATCACTTGATCACTCTCTATATTGCTGTCCTCAAAATAAAATGCTAAAGTATTTATTTCTAGGTCAATGTTTAGAAATAAAAGACTCGATGATAGTTAATCTGTAAAGTTGGGCAGAACGGCAGGGGATAGATTTTGATGCTGGAATGTTATGCACTTTTTAGGTTGAATTCTGTTTGGACATACAGAGTAAATGCCAGGGACTTTGGGGTGCAAGTCCATTGCTCACTGAAAGTGGTGTACAGGTAGATAGGGTAATGCAGAAGGCATTTGGTATGCTTGTGTTCAAAGGCTGAGGCATTGTGTATAAGGGTTCAGAAGTCATGTTGAAGCTATATTGGTTAGACTGCGGATGGAGTACTGTATGCATTTCTGGCTGTTACACTGTAGGAAGGACGTGGCAGCAATATAGAGCATGCAGAAGAGATTTACCAGGATGATGCCTAGAATGTAGGATTGCAATTATAAAGAGAAATTGGACTGACTGGGCTTATTCTCACTGGAACACGGGAGATAAGGAGTGGCCTTTTACTGGTTTACATTATGAGGGGTATAGATAGACAATAGGAGACATAATTAGAGTCATTTTTCCAAGTGCAGGTAGTTTAGAACTAGAGAACATCGGTCTAATAGAGAGGAAGAAAGTTAAAGAAAATCTAAGGGGTAAATTTTACTGAGGGTGGTGGTCATCTGGAATGAGCAGCCAGAGGAAGCAATAGAGGCAAATAAAATTACAACATTTAAAAGATATTTGGGCAGGTACTTAAATAGAAAAGGTACAGAAGGATAATGATCTGCTGCAGGAAAATATGATTATTCTAGACAAACATTATAGTTGTTATGGGCGTGAAAGACCCATTTCTGTGCTGTATGACTTGATATATTCTGTAATGCATATTTCATAAATGTGTCCAAATGTCTAATTTAAAATCACTGCATGGGTAGGAAAATGTGATCAAGGTACCATAAGCAAGTGAGAAATTAATTGATATGTCCCACAGTTCTTTTTCAATGCCATGACCAAAAATGTTTTGTGGCTGAGCCAAATTTTCTTTATATGCAAGCAAAAAGGTGATGGGTGATAAAAGTATATGAATTAGGGCATGGGTGGTTAGAACAAAGAAAAACAAATACTTTCAAAGCTGCATTCAAAATTCTTTTGGACACCATCTCTTTAAACAAAGGAGGAGGTCACTGAAGCAGTCAGTTCATTATAGTTCAAATGAAGCACTAAGTGCCAAAGTTTCATCGAAAAATTTTATATTATCAAGACAAAAATCCAAAGCCATAAGCACATTTTACAGCTAATCCCTCAAGTACAATTGGAAACTTTCCATTTTATACAACACCACAGAGTCAAACCATCCCAAGCCCTCTGAAAATTTGGCCACACTCACAACCAAGTTTATGTCTGAGTGTAAATTCACAGGAAGACTCGTTTTATTACCAACCTCTGTTACTATTTGCATAATTCAGTACTTTTAAAATTGGGGACCTCATTTTCAGAGCTCTCCCACCGTGAACTCCAAAAGTAGAAAATAATTGCAGAGATGTGGAACAAAGTAGGTTGCTCTACAAAAGATCTGGCACACACTAAAACAGCTTTTTCATCCTTCATTTCTATAATGTTCTATAGTTCAACGTTGAGCACTGGGGTTGGGATGTCATGTTGAACATCTACAAGATGTTGGTGAGGCTGAATTCAGAGTATTGTGTGCTGTCCTGGTCATCTACCTACAGGAAATATATTAATAAGCTTGACAGAGTGCAGAGGAAATTTACAAGGATGTTGCAGGGACTTGAAGATGTTAGTTTTTGGGAAAGGTTGAAAGGACTTTATTCCCCAGAGC
Source organism: Hemitrygon akajei (assembly GCF_048418815.1). NCBI lineage: Eukaryota > Metazoa > Chordata > Chondrichthyes > Myliobatiformes > Dasyatidae > Hemitrygon > Hemitrygon akajei. Next base: position 202,625,690 of record NC_133124.1, on the reverse strand, counting down.
ACAAGTGAAGGAGAGATGATATGTGGCCAGGGTAGCTAGGTTGCCTAAGACTTTTACACAGCATTGTAGTAATTTTATGTGCTGCACTGTACTGTTGTTGCAAAAAAAAAAACATGACATATGTACATCAAAGCTTACTGGGAGAAGGCTGGGAACTGGGGATGAGGAGGGGGGACAAAAGGATCAGCAAAAGGATTGAATGGTGGAGCAGATTTGATGGGTCAGATGGTCTAATTCTGCTCCTATTATCTTAGGGTCTTATGGTCTTATGTGAGTGATGATAAATCTTATTCTGAAATGAGTCTCTATTGTGGACTAGGGGGGCAGGGAGAAGGCATCATGTTTGGGGGAAAAGGGAAGACGAGAGGGGAGGAAGCAGGAAGCACCAGAGAGACTTTTGGTAATGATTAATAAACCAATAGTTTGGAATCTAATAACTTTGTCTGGTGTCTCAGGGCTGAGTGTGTCTGCACCCGTGTCACCTCACACCCCGCCTCTAGCACTCCTTCTCTGCCACTTGTCCCAAATCCATCCCATACTCCACCTTCGCCATTCCCACCAGATTCACTTTCCACTTCACGTTAACAAATACAGTACTGTGCAACATTCTTTGTGTGTGTGTGTGTGTGTGTGTGTGTGTGTGTGTGTGTGTGTGTGTGTGTGTGTGTGTGTGTGTGTGTGTGTGTGTGCGTGCGCGTGTGTGCGTGTGTGCATGCATGTGTGTGAGTGTGCGTGTGTGTGCGTGTGTGTACGCGCGCCTCAGACTTTTGCACAGTATTATATACAAAGTTATGAGAGGTATAGATAGGGTGAATGCATGCAAGTTTTTCTCTTCAGGCTGGACGAGAGTAGAATTAGAGATCATAGGTTTAGGATAAAAGGCGAAATATTTAAAGATAATCTGAGGCGAAAACCTCTTCACTCAGAGGGTGATGCAACTGTGCAATGAGCTGAGAGTGGAAGTGGTAGATTCAGGTTCAGTTATCACATTTAAGAGAAGCTTGGATCGGTACATGGATGGGAAGTGTTTGGAGGGATATGCAGGTAGATGGGACTAGGCATGAACTAGATGGATTGAAGAGCCTGTTTCTGTGCTATAGTACTCTATGACTCTATACTAAATCATGCTACTAAGTGCAGATTGTAATTAGGCAGGATATTTTCTGCTATGAAGAAACAAAATGCATAATTCATAATCCAGCATTTTGCTTCTGTATTAATAGGGTGTGTTCATTAGTACTTTCAGGCTACCAAATGTGCACAACCACTCAGTTAAAGTCTCTTCCATCTGAGCCAATCCGTATGCATTTCCGGTAATATCTGATTGGGGGGACATTCAGCCCTGGTCTCGCACTCCCCAAGATCAATTAAGTTACTCCTACTCCAGTTTCTTTACTATATGCCTTCAAGATTTTCCTGCAAATACTTATCCAATTTCTTTTTGACGTGAATGGCAGAATTGATTATTACTGCTCTGTCAGATAATGTATTCCAAATCTTAAAACTCTGCTGTGCAGTTGTCTAATGCTTGTCTCTCTTCTGGCTCAATGCCAATATATCTGAGCTTTCAGTTATCAACATTTCAGCTATTAGAAACATTCATCTCCATGTAAAGACTCTTCCTTTACACTTCAGAATCGGAATCAGAATCAGATTTAATATCACCGGCATATGTTGTGAAATTTGTTGACTTTGTGGCAGATGTACAATGCAATACATAATAATGAGGAAAAAATATTGTTAATTACAGTAAGTATATATATTAAATAGTTAAATTAAATAAGTTGTGCAAAAATGGATACGAAAATAGAAGTGAGGTAGTGTTCGTGGGTTCAATGTCCATTCAGAAATCAGATGGCAGAGGGGAAGAAGCAGTTCCTGAATCGCTGAGTGTGTGCCTTTACACTTCTGTAACTCCCTCCTGATGGTAACAATGAGAACAAGGCATGACCTGGTTGGAGGGGGCCCTTAATGAAGGACACCACCTTTTTAAGGCATCACTCCTTGAAGATGTCCTGGACACTATGGAGGTTAGTGCCCATGATGGAGCTGACTAAGTTTACAACTCTCCTCAGCCTACTTCAATCCTGTGTAGAGACCCCCGCCCCATACCCAATGGTGATGCAGCCAGTTAGAATGCTCTCAATGGTACATCTGTAGACATTTTCAAGTGTTTTTGGTGAAATACCAGCTCTTCTCAAACTCCTAATGAAATATAGCTGCTGTCTCATCTTCATAATTCTATCTAGTATATTGAAGGCAGCAAACGCTAGAAAAAGCAACACACAGAAAATGCTGGAGGAACTCAGCAGGTCAGGCAGCATCTATGTAAGTGGCTGAACAGTCATTGTTTGGGACCAAAACTCCTCATCAGGACTAAAAGGGAGGGGGAAGACACAGGAATAAAAAGGTGGGGGAAGGGAGGGGAAGGAGGACAGCTTGAAGGTGATAGGTGAAGCCAGATGGGTTGGATTAAAGGCTGGAGAAGAAGAAATCTGGTAAGAGAGGAGAATTGACCTCAGGAGAAGGGGAAGGAGGTGAGGGAGACCCAGGGGGAGGTGATATGCAGGTGAGAAGAGATAAGAGGTAACACACACAAAATGCTGGAAGACCACAGCAGGAAAGGCAGCATTTGTAGAAAGAGAAACTGGATTAGTATTTCAGATGCAAGACCTACATCAGAACTAAGAAAGAGAGAAGATAAATTGGCTTTAAGTTGCACAGCGAAAGAGGGGGAGGAATTGGCAGGACAGCCGATAAAATTAGACCATTGTTAAAGGGACAAATAACTCCCACTTATCACCCTGACCTATCTGTTTGTGGCCCCCTGCTTTGTTACAGGAAGCCCAATGTGAGCTGGAGGAATAGCGCCTCAACACGGCTCCCCCAAAGCAGTAACTGAGATGCTCCCAAGCACATAGCCTTTGTTGCCAGGCAGCTGGAATTGGACACAGCTAGAAAAAGTTTGCAAAATATGAAAGATTTTCTTTGTTGTACTGTATTTCATTATAACTTTCAATAAATAAATAAAATCAAAAGCATGTAATTTTTCAATTTTCATTCTAAATACTCATTGTATGCATATTACAAAAAACATTTAAAGTGCCATAGAGTTTTGAGGCCATGTAAAAATTTTCTGCCCAGAGCAATGGCTGGTTCATATAGTGTAAAAAAAACACATAGGGAAAGTTTTACGTCAATTTCTGTACCAGCAAGCTGCAGCTTTTTGGACTCAATACTAAATTAAATAACTTCATGCAACTTGTGTTCACTGCATCATAACTGGCAAGTCCATCTATGATATTGGCTCACTTTTTCCCTCTCTCGCCACAATTTGACTTACCAGTCATGTCCACAGTGGTGCCTTTCAGAACTCTCATTCGTGTTCTCTCTTTGATTGGCTAAATTAACCCATTAACTTGATCATGTCATTTACGGATCCCTATGACAATTCTGGCCTTTCTTATGAGAACTTGATGATCCTTCCCACACTCTGTGCAACTTCAAACCAACTTGTTTAATCTTCTCATCAGTTCTGACAAAGATTTTCTGAAGGAAACGTCAACTCTGCTTCTCAGTGTCCCTGATCTGCTAAACTACCTGCATTCTCTGCTTTTTAATTTCAGATTTCCCGCATCTGCGTTTTTTTTTTGAATTTCATGATTTTACCTCTACAGATATCATTGTGGAAGTATGTATTGAACTTTGTAATTTCTGTAACCATTTGATGTAACAAAATGGAGTTGTACATATTCCAGAGTGATGAGCTAATATGATACAATATAGGTATGTAGCTACAAGAAATAAGCTTACTAAAGGAATACGTTATTGTCAGAACCCAATGTATTGAATATTGTGCAAAAAAGGGAAGTAGCAGAGACGAGTCAACCATAGATGGCAGACTGCAACAAAACGACTGAGCTCGCTGGAAACAGTAACCTTGTCTCGTTCTTATTTTTTAAAAAGGAACGTTTTGTAAACAGTATTAGAAGTCTCTACCACCCCTGATGGGAGTGGAGTGAACTTTCCCCTTGCAAGTAATAAAGGCACGTGATAGAAGATCCACTCAGTGTTGGTATTGTGTTTTTTGTGAGATTTAGCACAGAGATACTTGACATCCCCCTAAACGGGACTCCAAATTGTCTCAACAACACACAACGATTTCCTCGTGTTTGTTCCAAATTGTCTGTTTGAAACTTCATTGAACATAGTTGGAATGTCTTGCCCATCTATTGAGTGAAAAGTTCAAAAAAAAAAGTCACTACTACTTTAATAGAAATAGTAGGCAGAAGTTCTACAGATATCTCCACTACATTCCACCACTTGAAAGTTTTCCCTTTGTGTCAAAATAATCCTGTGACTGACTCAGATGCCTATTACAGGAAATGAGCATGGAATAACCAAGGATTTGTAAAAAAATAACTTTTATCTCAGCATCTACAAAATTGCAGCATAAAAAAGCATGAGATGTGAAAATAGCTAGCTTGCCTGCTTTTGCTGGAATGAATTCAATGATAATTGAATGCAAAATATTTAGTGCATTTGATGCTGGCCTAACGTCCTTACCTCCAGCACAGATGCTTGATGGCTCAGCTGCCAGGATCTCAATACATGACTTCTTCAGGATCTAGTTATTGGGGAGAAAGAAGCAACAATCAGCAATCCTGTTATGTTTTTCTGTCCTGGCATGAACTGGGGAAGTGCAATTACTCCCAATCATAACCATGTGCATATCCACTGAAACATGAGAAAAGTCTTCATTTTTTTCAATCGTAAAAAATTTGAACTCTTTGAAGCATAGGAGTCTAAAACATCCTGACTTGGTCCTTTTGGAAGGGAATATCTGAAAAGAATGTCAGGGACCAAGTAAATGATGACAGAATCAATATGAAAGCTTTGAGCTAGAGTTATGACTTCATTAAGCCCCCATGGTGAATGATGAGAAGTCCATGTAGCCCCTTGGACCTGCTCCATCATTCACTAACATCACATCCAATATTTGTTTCAACTCCATCCACCTGCCTTGACACCATGCTTTCTTTAGAGTCTTAGCAAGCAAACCTAAAGTGATTAACCATGCTGGCATCAACTAATCTTTGTGAGAGACAGTCCCACAAGATTCGAAGCACATTTATTATCAAAGAATGTAAAAATTATACCCTTGAAATTTATCTGCTTACAGGCAGCCATAAAGCAAATTAACCTGAATAACCCAAATTAAAAAAAAACAAAAACCAAAAACCACTGCACAGAGAACAAGAGAGAGAGAGAGGATAAAAGCACATTGTTCAAACAACAGAAGCAAGCCAACAGCATCTCGAACCAGACTGAATCCCAGATCCACTCCAAGATCAGCCAACATAGACCTGAGTCTCAGTTCCCTGTACATCACACTAGCGGGGCAGAAACACATGGAAGCTGGATCAGTTCGCTTTGTGTGACTTAGGGTTTCTAAACTGAATACCCACTCCTCTGATCTCTGGTTATGTCTCTTTTCTCTTGACCAACACCCCACAGCAAAATAAACTCTTCATTTATTTTCCTTGTTAGTTGCTTGCGAAGTTCCTCCAACCCCAAGCAAATCATACTGTCATTTTCTGTAATCCAGCCGAACAGTTTAGCTGCATTTACACTGACCATGAGGGGGCTTATACTTCCAATTAGAAATCAGGAAGCACCTCCCAAATTAAATCTGCCACATTTACAGAGATTTGGCTCCAGGAATACATGATAACTAAATAGACCATCAATGCAATCAGTATTGGAAAAACAGGCAAATTAGTAGTAGGGTACACAGAGAGGAAGCTCTGTCTGTATTGCAACATTTAAGGGGCTATATAATGCCTAATAATGAAGTTCCAGTGGGCATTCTCATTCTTAACATCTACACTTGACATGGTACGGTGTTAGAATTTGACCAATGATGGTGTCCATCTTTAGAAGCAGAAAGAAAGATTTATTTCTACAGTGTGGGACACACATAATTTTTAGTCTTTCAGGGTTCCCTAAAGCTTACGTTCACCAAATTTTTTTTTTGATGACCTGGGAAGAGATGGCAAGGTAAATATTTATTGCCCATTCACAATTACTATTCAGAAGTTGGTGATAAGTTGTTTTTATTTATCTATCTATTGAGAAACAGCATGGAATAGGCCCTTCCCAATAGGCAACACTCAATTTAACCTTGGTCTAATCATAGGAGTATTTACATTGACCAATTAAACTACCAACCGGTACATCTTTGGACTGTGGGAGGAAACTGAAGCACCTAGAGACCATCCATGCAGTCATGTGGAGAACGTACAAACACCTTACAGGCAATGGCAGGAATTGAGCCTGAGTCGGTGGTACTGTAAAGCGTTGTACTAACCATCACGCTGCTGCACTGCCCCAAAGCATTGTTTGAACTGCTGTGACCCTTCATGAAGGTGCTCTCACAACGTTGTTGAGGAGAGAGTTTCAAGAATTAGACCTCATAGCAGTGAAGGAACAGCAATATATTTCTAGAGCAGGAAGGTGTACAACTTGGAGAAAAACCTGCAGACAGTGGTGCTCATATGAAGAGAAGCATTTGCCCTCACTGTTAAAGACCACATATTTGGGAGGCATTGTGGTAGTTAGTTGGGCACATAAACGTGATGCTCTCTTATCACTACGACCATCAGGAAAGAAGAATAGGGGCCTTAGGTCCCACGCCACCAGGTTCAGAAATAGTTATTACTCTTCATCCATCAGACTTCTGAACCAGAGTGAATAATTTCACTAACAACACTGAACTGATCACTTACACTATCTATGTACTCACTTTCGAAGAGACTACAACCCATATTTTCCATGCTATTCATTGATTTGCAGTTTATCTTCTCTTGCTCATTGATTCCTTATCAGTCTTTGTTTTGTGTGTAGTTTTACATTGATGCTATTGTATTTCTTTCTTCTACGGTGAACGTGCCTGCAAGGAATTGAACCTCAGGGTAGTATATGGTGACATATATGTACTTCGAATTTTGAAGTCATCGCAAATTGTTAACGGAGGAAGTAAATGTATATGCTGGTGAATGGGGAATTAATTAAGTTATTTTGTCTTGGATGGTATTACACTGAATGGTACGATAAATTGTGAAGTAAAATAATCTGCATCGAGCTGGAGGTTGGCAAGCCGCGGGTCAGCAGTTGCCCCCCACAGAAGGACTGAGTTTGACCTGTTGCTCTCCTTGATGCTGACAAAGGATGTTTTCAGAATTCTGAGATGTATGTGATTATTGGTGCGGATTGTGCTTTATATTGCTCTTCTTCAGTTTTTCCCTGTTTTCTTTCTTGCTGCTGATTGGCGGGTAGGTGATGTGTTACTCATCTGGGTGAGGGTGGGGTTGGAGGGAAGGTGTGGAGTTTGCGAGTTTTGTTTCCTTTTCTGTGTGCGGGGAAGGGGTGTTGATGTCTTTTCTTTCAACAACTTCCATGGTATTTCACGGCTATCTGGAGAAGACGAATCTCAGAATTGTATCCTGCATACATACTTTGGTAATAAAATGATCCTTTGAACCCTTTGAAATTCTCTGAGCGACCTAACATGCTAACTTTAGTGAGGGGCAGATGAGTTTGCTGAATATATCCTGAGCAGTCTGCTATGCCTATTTGATTGAGCTGTGTTCATTGACACATTTCAAAACACAAACTGAGCTAAACTCTGTTGGGACATATTTGTATTAATGGCCTGGAACAAAGGAGAAAATATCTGTGCAAGTACTGAGGTATCACTTCCTCCTCAACAACAGCTGTACCACGTTGGGGGGGGGGAAGGATCTAGCAAAGGAATGTCACGGTTGTCAGGTTTCTGGCACTGAGTCTGTCTCTGTGACTCAGATTAGAATGGGGGAGAATTGGTGGTAGGGGATTCTTTAGATAGAGGCAGAAAAAGGAGGCTCTGTGGACATGGATGAGACACCTGGATGGTATGTTGCCTCCCAGGTACCAGGGTCCAGAATAGCTATGATCGAGCATCGGCAATCTTAAGTGAGAGGGTGAACAGCCAGAGGTCATGGTCTATGTAGATACAAATGACGTAGGTAGGAAGAGTGATGAGGTTCTGCAAAGTGAGTTAGGTGCTAAGTTAAAAATCAGGACCTCCAAGGTTGTGATCTCAGGATCGCTACCTGTGCCACGTGCTAGTGAGGCCAGGACTAAGAAGGTTATACAGTTCAATATATGGTGAAGGATTTTTGTAGAAGGAAGGGCATAAGATTTTTGAATCACTGGGCTCTCTTCCAGGGAAGGTGAGACCTGAACAGAAGAGACAGTTTGCACCTGAACCGGAAGGGGAGTAATATCCTAGTGGGAAGGTTTGCTAGTGTTGCATTGGGTGGGGATTTAAAATAGAGTTGCAAGGGGGAGGGAACCAGAGTGCCTGAACAGAGAGCGGAGAGGTTGTGGAGACAGATGTTGTTATGACCTCAGACAAGGTCAGGAATCAAAAGGTTTTGCATGGTGCGACTAATGTCCTGAGCTTTGTAAATTTCAATGCAAGAAGTATTGTAGGAAAGGCAGATATGTACAGGGCATGGCTCAACACCTGGAATTATGATACTATAGCCATGAGACTTGTTTGCAGGAAGGGCTGTACTGGCAGCTCAGTATTCTAGGGTTCTGTTGTTTTAGACATAAAAGAGTGGGATGGATTAAAGGAGGAGGGATGTTACTAGTCAGGGAAAATGTCATGGCAGAGCTCCGTCAGGACAGACTGGAGAACTTGATGAGTGAGGTGTTATGGGTGGAAGTGAGAAATAAGAAAGGTATGACCACATTAATAGGTCTATAATTATGGACCACCCAACAGTCTGAGGGATTTAGAGGAACAAATCTGTAGAAATATCACAGACTGTTGCATGAAACACAAGGTTGTTATATCAGGTGACTTTACCTTCCCACATATTGACTGGGACTCCCATACTGTAAAAGACTAGGTGGGATAGAGTTTATCAAAAGTGTCCAGGAAAGTTTTCTTAATCAGTACAAAGAAGTTCCAACATGACAGTACGCAATACTTGATCTGCTATTAGGGTGTGAGTTTTTTGAGGAAGTTACCAGGAAGGTTGATGAAGGCAAGGCAGTGGATGTTTTCTACATGGACTTTAGCAAAGCGTTTGACAAGGTCCCCGCATGAGAGGTTGGTTAAGAAAGTTCAGTTGCTTGGCATTCAAGATGAGGTAGTAAATTGGATTAGTCATTGGCTTTGTGGGAGAAGCCAGAGAGAGACAGTGGATGGTTGCCTCTCTGACTAGAGCCCTGTGACTAGTGGAGTGCCGCAGAGACCAGTGGAGGGTCTGTTGTTGTTTGCCATATATATCAATGATCTGGATGATAATGTGGTTAACTGGATCAGCAAATTTACAAATGACACCAAAACTGGAGATGTAGTTGTCAGCAAGGAAGACTATTGTGGTTTGCAGCAGAATCTGGAGAAGGTGGAAAAATGGGCTGAAAAATGGCAGATGGAATTTAATGCAGACATGTGCAAGGTGTTGCACCTCGGTAGGACCAACCAAACAAGTTAAGTCTCACACAGTGAACAGTAGGGCATTGAGGAGTGCAGTAGAACAAAGAGATCTGGGAATACAGGTCCATAATTCATTGAAAGTAGCATCACAGATTGATAGGGACATAAAGAAAGCAAATGGCATATTGGCCTTCATTACTCCAGGTATTGAGTACAGGAGATGGGACATTATGTTGAAGTGGTATAAGACATAGGTGAGGCCTAATTTGGAATATTGTGTACAGTTTTGGTCACCTCTCAACAGGAATTATGTAAGCAAGGTTGAGAGAGTACAGAGAAACTTTACACAGATGTTGCCGGGTCTGGAGGACTTGAGTTATATGGAAAGATTGAATAGTTAGGACTTTATTCTTTGGAATGTAGAAGATTGAGAGGAGATTTAATAGAGGTACAGAAAATTATGAGTGGGTATAGATAGGGTAAATGCAAGCAGGCTTTTTCCACTGAGGTTGGGCGGGACTACAACCAGAAGTCATGGGTTAAGGGTAAAAGGTGAAAAGTTTAAGGGGAACATGAGGGGAAACTTCTTCACTCAGAGGGTCTTGAAAGTCTGGAATGAGCTGACAGTAAAAGTGATATATCTGAGCTCAAATTCAATGTTCAGAAGAAGTTTCAATAGGTGCATGTATAGTAGGAGTATGGAGGGCTATGGTCCAGGTGCAAGTCAAGGGATTGATGGTTGCTATAAATCCATGAGATATAGGAGCATAATTAGGCCATTTGGCCCATCGAGTCTGTTATTTCATCATGGCTAATCCATTTCCCTCTCAGCTCCAATCTCCTGTCTTCTCCCATATCCCTTCGTGCCCTGACTATCAAGAATCTATCAATCTCTGCCTTAAATACACCCAATGACTTGGCCTCCACAGCCACCTGTGGCAATCAATTCCACAGATTCACCACTCTCCAACTAAAGAAATTCCTCCTCATCTCTGTTCTAAATGGATATTCCTCGATTCTGAGGCTGCATCTTTTGGTTTTAGACTCCCCCACCAGAGAAAATATCTTCTTCATATCCACTCTCTCGATGCCTTTCAACATTTGATGGGTTTCAATTAGAAACCCCCTCATTCATTTGAATTCCAGTGAGTACAGACCCAGTTACTTGATGCCATCAACAAATATCAAGGAAAAATGCTATTGTCATACCTGAACTTTATATGGATCATGAGGGAGGCTCATTGATGGTAAAGATAAAAACTAGCTTTATCTGTTACCTGTAGATTGAAACATCAAAACATACGGTGAAATGCGATGTTTGAGTTATTGACCAACACAATTCAACGATGTGTTAGCAGGGGTGTCAAACTCATTTTAGGTCATGGGCTGGATTGAGCAAAATGCAGCTTCATGCGGGCCGGATCAGTCGGACGCGTGCGAACGCAGCTTTCATTGCCTCCGCTTTTTCAGCCTGCTCTCATGTGTCTCAGTCTCTGCTATAACTACAAAGTGTTTCACTTTACAAATTCCGCTTCTTATGAAGAAGACTGCCGAGCAAGACTGCCGAATAAACACTAAAAACCCTGAAAACCTGGTACCTGAATAAACTCAGCATTAGCCATATCATACGCCATAGGCGCTTCGATTACTGGGGCCGGCTTTAATAGTAATTAGATATTATCTCGCGGGCCAAAGATACTTCCACCGCGGGCCGGATTTGGCCCGCGGGCCTTGAGTTTGACATATATGTGTTAGGGGCAGACCACGAATATCGCCATGTTTCTGGTGCCAGTAAGCGTGCCCACAACTGATTTCCTGTAAATCTTTGAATGTATGCAGAAGGAAATCGGAATACCCGGAGGAAACCCATGCAGTCCCAAGGAGAATATACAAATCCCTTACAGATAACAGCAGCTATTGAATACCAATGGCTGGTGCTATAAAGCCTTATCATAGTGTGTTACCCCTTTTCCCACTGCAGGCTGTGAAGCTACCTTCCAGCTCTAGGGACAAGAGGTTTCTCTGTGTACTTTGCACATTCTCCTTGTGACTAAATGGACTTCCCCAAGGTGCTCGAATTTCTACCAACACCCCAAAGATGAGCAGGCTCTTGGTAAGTTTACCACTGTAAAATGCCCTTAGTGTAGGAGAATGGCAGAGAATCAGGAGGATGTTGAGGTGCACTTGAGATAGAACAGGTCACAGGCAAATAAGTGGGAGAATTGGACTGATGAGATCGCCGTGAGAGATGACAATAGAGTTGATCATCCTAATGGCCTCCTATCTAGTCAGTCAACATGAAACAGAAACACAGGAACAAAGGAAGCCATAAGACTATAAGAACATAAGACATAGGAGAGAGTTAGACAATTTGGCTCATCAAGTCTACCCCGCCATTTGATCATGACTGATTTATTTTCCCTCTCAACCCTTTCTCCTGCCATTCTCTGTTCTAAAGGGACATCTTTATATCCTAAGGCTGTGCTCTTTAGTTGTAGACTTTCCCACTGTTGGAAACATCCTTTACACGACCACTTTATTAAGTATAACTGTTCGTTAATGCACCTAGCTGATCAGCCAATCATGTGGCAGCAACTCATGCCTGAAAACATGCATAGTCAAGAAGACAGTTATTATTTAGAACAACAGTTGTTGTTTAGACCAAACACCAGAATGGGGAAGAAGATTGATCTCAGTGATTTTGACCATGGAGTGATTGTTGGTGCCAGATGGGGTGGTTTGAGTATCTCAGAAACTGCTGATCTCCTGGGATTTTCATGAATAACAGCCACTGGAGTTTACAGAGGATGGTGCAAAAAACAAAATAAAACAAAAAATCCCAGCGATTGGCATTTCTGTAGCAAAAATGCCTTGTTAATGTGGCAGTTCAGAAGAGAATGGCCAGACTGGTCCAATCTGACAGGAAGATGGCAGTAATCCAAATAATCACGTTTGTCTTAACAGTGTGGCTTAATAGTTTGTTGTAGTTAGAGTTTAGTTTAATAGTGTGCACATGGAACCGTGAAAAAGAGAGATGATATTGCATGTGGAGTCCACAATACCGATTATTTAACTGTGTGTCCCCAGCATCAGCTTTAATGAGCTTTCCTGAGAGCAATCTACCCAATCCTATACCCCATGCCCTTTCAAATTGCCTCCTGCTCAAAGGTCTATTAATTCCCTTCTGAAGGCCTTAAAGTATGATTCTTTTACCACCTCTTACAGGTATTAAGTTCCAGTTCATCACACTGTGAAAGAAAGTCACATAAATCCTCCCTAAAATATTTGACCATCTCTTAACCTTCATTCAGGGAATGATCCCAGCTTCTCAGGTCTAACCTTTTAGTTGGAATTGGTTGACACTGTTGTGAGTAAGTACACTGTTACTTCAAATGGAGTTGGCCATTCACAACTATTGATGAAGACCAGTTAACACACACAAGTGACTCTTATGAAGAGTCCTGATGAAGGCTCGTGCCCCTAAATGTTGACTGTTTATTTCTTTACAGAGATGCTGCCCGACCTGCTACTCTGGATTTCCAGCATCAGCTGAGTCTCTTGTGTACAAGTGATTCTTAAGATGTGTTTGTTCATTTGCCATTCCCACAGCAAGCTGGGCTGTTTCACTGGTCAAATTCACACTGATTCATTTGCAAATTATTTGTTAGAATTGCCCTTGGATATTTAATTTCCACAAATTTCTAGCCAGTAAATTACTGCAAGTCGAACAGAGAAATATCCCAACAGGATATGACTCCCTAAGTAAACCCATCTTAAAAATTGCTAACATTTGATGCCATTTGAATCACAAAGTGGTAGTTATTAGAGTGGCTTCAATATCAAATCAAGTACCAAAGTGAAATGATGTGAATGAAAGAAATAATGAGCCGGGAGAGAGAAAGCGAAACAAAGAAAAATTAGGGAAATTATCAATTTATGTTCAAATTATACATCAAGAACTATTGTAACTTATGCTTCAAGAACCTTGTTGGCAGAATCTCAGGTGGTGACGAGGGGGCGTACAGGAGTGAGATATGCCAACTGGTGGAGTGGTGCCGCAGCAATAACCTGGCATTCACATCAGTAAGATGAAAGAGCTGATTGTGGACTTCAGGAAAGGTAAGATGAAGGAACACATACCAATCCTCATAGAGGGATCAGAAGTGGAGAGAGTGAGCAGTTTCAAGTTCCTGGGTGTCAAGATCCCTGAGGATGTAACCTGGTCCCAAGATAAAGAAGGCAAGACAGCAGCTATAATTTATTAGGAGTTTGAAGTGTTATATACCCCTAGGGTTCATTTTTTTCTGTGGACTGTCACTTCAAAATGCCGAGAGAATGAGACTGACTTTTGGACATTGTTGAATTTCTGCTGACTGCAGAGTTGCTTAGTTACTATGGTGAGAGAGGTGGAGTTATTTGATGAACAATGAATGTTAATGGTTTATCATGGCTTGTTTTGAATAAGCAAGGTCAGATGATCCTCTCACATAGAGAGACACGTGCTCAGAGTCAAGATGGTTTCCATCAATGAAAGACACCAGTGAGTGCGGTCGCAGGTTTAAACTTTCAATAGCCCAAAAGGGGTGAGTTGAGATCGATCTAGAGTATTGATAAATGACTCTCACAAGTGCTACAACTAGAAGAAGTTTGCAGAGAGATGAGGGGAGAGGAAGGTTTGAAACAGAAGAAACCTAGTGACAAAGAGATCACTGTTTGGACTCTCTCCAAGTAGCCCGTAAGGGTGAGTTTGATTCCATCTGAATACGAAAGTGTGATTGTCACATAGTTACTCCACAGGAGTGGGTTCTCTGGTGAGGGAGAAACCTTTGTGAATACCACTTCTGTGTTTACCCTTGTCTGGGTGTGGTATTTCACTGAAGAAGGCGCCCCTGTGGCAAATCACTATGGGAGTTATTTCGTATGTCGTGGAACTGGATAAGTGGCCATCACGTTGTGTGTGATTGAGGGAACCTTGTGGAATCTACCGGTGTGTCGACCCTTGCCTGGGTGGTGGTTCCCTTAAAGATGGTCCCCTTTGTTATCACAAAGGGGATAAAAGCTACTGTTGGTGATACTTCGCGTGTAGAGTGGAACAACTTCTGAGATAAAACCTACTGCTGTTGTTATTTGGTATTGCTGTTGTGGAATCTGTGGAAATTCGACATAATTGCCTTCTCACAACATTTGCCTTTGGATTACAAATATATCGCATTAATTAACCTAAGGATTGAACAGAACTTTCTTACATACCATCGTAAGACTGTAACTCTTACCACCTGAGCTTGAATTTGTTTGGGGAACCTTATCTATACACCTATATATGCCTAACACTGCTAACTTTCGATCACCTGGTTAAGTTACCATATTTAGTAATTACTAACAAAACAGTGATCGCTAACTGCCAAACCAGACTCCAGGTGTGTTCTATCGCTGCTGATACTTTTACAGGGTTGCGTGTATGTAACAGAAGAGATTTGGCATGTCAACAAATATACTCAAAAACTTCTATAGTTGTACCGTGGAGAGCATTCTGACAGGCTGCATCACTGTCTGGTATGGAGGGGCTACTGCACAAGGCCGAAAGAAGCTGCAGAAGGTTATAAATCCAGTCATCTCCAGCTAGTAAGCCTACAAAGTACACAGGACACCTTCAGGGAGTGGCGTCTCAGAAAGGCAGTGTCCATTATTAAGGACCTCCAGCACCCAGGGCATGCCCTTTTCTCACTGTTACCATCAGGTAGGAGATACAGACGCCTGAAGGCACACACCCAGCGATTCAGGAACAGCTTCTTCCCCTCTGCTATCTGATTCCAAAATGGACATTGAATCTTTGGACACTACCTCACTTTTTTTAATGCACAGTATTTCTGTTTTTGCATGATTTTTAAAAATCTTTTCAATACACACAATTGATTTACTTGTTTATTATTATTTTTTTTAAATGTATTTATTATTATTTTTTTCTCTCTGCTAGATTATGTATTGCATTGAACTGCTGCTGCTGCTAAGTTAACAAATTTCACGTCACATGCTGGTAATAATAAACCTAAATGTGATACTTATATAAGTTGAGGGAATAAAGCTCCAAGGCATTAAATATTGATTTCTAGTGCCCAGAATGTTGTGTGAAATTAAAATTAGCACAATATCAAAATGGACAACCCAGACTGATTGTGCAATTCTACTGAAGGGTCTCAGATGAAATGTCGGCTGTTTATTTTTTCCCATAGATGCTGCCTGGCCTGCTAAATTCTGCCAGCATCAAAATCAGAATCAGGTTTAATATCACTGGCAGACATAGTGAAATTTATTAGATTTACAGCATCAGTACAATGGAATACATGATAAATGTAGAGAAAAAGCTGAATAACAGTAATTTTATATACATACAGTACCTATAAAAAGTATTCACCCCCTTGGAAGTTTTTATGTTTTATTGTTTTACAACAGTGGATTTAATTTGGCTTTTTTGACAGAAAAAGACTCTTTCATATCAAAGTGAAAACAGATCTCTACAAAGTGATCTAAATTAATTACACATATAAAACACAAATAAATTGATTGCCTAAATATTCACCCTCTTCAGGTCGGTATTTAGTAGATGTATTTTGGCAACAGCCAGAGTCTGTGTGGATAGGCCTCTATCACTTGTGCACATCTGGACGCTGCAATTTTCCCCCATTCTTCTTTACAAAACTGCTCAAGCTCTGTCAGATTGCATGGGATTGTGAGTGAACAGCCCTTTTCAAGGCCAGCCACAAATTCTCAATTGTATTGAAGTATAGACTCTGAATTGGCCACTCCACAACATTTGTTTTGTTGTTTTTAAGCCATTCCTGTCTTTATGCTTGGTGTCATTGTCTTGCAGGAAAACAAATCTCCCAAGTTACAGTTCTCATCAGGTTTTCCTCCAGGATTTCCCTGTATTTTGCTGCATTCATTTTACCCTCTACGTTCACAAGCATTCTAGGGTCTGCTGCAGTGAAGCATCCCCATAGCATGATGCAGCCACTGCCGTGTTTCATGGTAGGGATGATGTATTTTTGATGCTGTGTGATGTTTGACTTAAGCCAAATATAGCGTTTAGTCTGATGACCAAAAAGCTCAATTTTGGTCTCATCAGAGCATAGAACCATCTTTCAGCTGACTTCAGAGTCTCCCACATGCCTTCTGGTAAACTCCAGCTGAGATTTCATGTGAGATTTTTTTTTAACAGCGGCTTTCCCTTTGCCGTTCTCCCATAAAGCTGGGACTGGCGAAGCACCTGAGTCACAGCCTCTCCCATCTCAGCCACTGAAGCTTGGAACTGCTCCAGAGTTGTCATAGGTCTCCTGATGGCCTCCCCTTCTTGCACGGTCACTCAGTTTTTGATGACGGCCTGCTCTAGGCAGATTTACAGCTGAGCCATATTCTTTCCACTTCTTGATGATTGACTTAACTGTACTCCAAGGGATATTCAGTGTCTTGGAAATGTTCTTGTATCCATCTCCTGACTTGTGCTTTTCAATAACCTTTTTGCACAGTTGCTTAGAGTGTTCTTTTGTCTTCATGGTGTAATTTTTACCAAGATACTGACTCACCAGCAGTTGGACCTTCCAGATACAGGTCATGTTAAAGGGGGGAGGAATACTTACACAATCAATTATTTTGTGTTTTATATTTGTAATTAATTTAGATCTCTTTGTAGAGATCTGGTTCCGCTTTGTCACAAAAGAGACTTTTTCTGTTGATGAGTGTCAAAAAGGCCATATTAAATCCACTACGATTCAATGTTGTAAAACAATAAAACATGAAAACTTCTAAGAGGATTGAATACGGGTGAATACTTTTTATAGGCACTGTATATACATATAAAAAATTAGTTTAAAATAAATAGTGCAGAAACAGAAATAAAAATGTAGAGGTAGTGTTAATGGGCTTAATGCCCATTTAGAAATCAGATGGCAAAGGGAAGGAAGCTGTCCTAAATTACTGAGTGTGTCCCTCCAGGCTCCTGTACCTCTTTCCTCATGATAACAATATGAAGGGGCCATGTCCTGGGTGGTAGAGGTCTTTAATGATGGATGCTGCCTCCCTGAGGCACCACTCCATGAAGATGTCCATGAAGATTAATATGGAGGCTAATACACATGATGGAGTTGACTAATTTTACAACTTTCTTAAACTTACTTCGATCATGTGTGGTAGTCTCCCCACTCCCCTGCCAGATGGTGATGCAGCAGTCAGAATGCTCTCCACTGTACATTTGTAGAGGTTTTTGAGTGTTTTAGGTGACACACCTACTCTCCCCAGCATTTTGTATGCGTGTTGATTTGGATTTCCAGCATCTGCAGACTTTCTCATGTTTGTACTTTATACTCCAACACAGCAATTCCCCGAGTTTGGCAATTCATGTTCCTGTATGCTGTGTGCTATTAATCTCATTCTGATTTTTCATACTGTTGCCCATGGTAGCAACACTCTATAAACTATTTATTTAATTAAAAACTTACCCATGGAAAAACAGGGATACAAGTTCCAAGTTAAGACCAATGTCAAGTTTGCTATATTTCATCAGCTGGTGGAGTGTCAGGTTGTGATATTCACTAGAGTAATTTGCTTCTGCTTATGCCAAGAATGTTCAAATTTTGCAGCTCTGCTGTAACATTCTCCCTAATCCAAAAATCCCTCATGGATTATCGGGCGCAAAACATCCCCACCACTAGTAATTCCTATGGAATGTGCTGATGTGCATCAATGTGCCTGGAAACAGTACACAATTTTAACACTAGATAACATGAAGTTCACAGGATCATTATCATGAGATGGAAGGTTCATTTATTTCCTAATTAAAATATTCTCTTGGAAAAGGAAATCACTGCAAAACCAGCATTTGTTGCACCCCCCTCAAATGTATCAGCTCAATATCGCAATTTCTTATCCCTGTCTTCAAACCTCTCTATGGCCTCACCCATCCCTAAATTTTTTGAGATATGATTACCCTCTGAGATAATTAAATTCCTTCAAATCTGTTCCTTCAGGGTTCATTTTTCTCTTGCTAAGTGAACAGATTCCAGAGTGTAACACTTCAGTCATTGAATGACTGTCCATGGTAGAAAAATTACATTTAAAGTAAGAATGAAGACAGGTTTGAAGAAGGTCTGAAATCCCATGAGTGGTTGGATTGGAGGAGATAGGAAGTGGCAAGTCCATGTAGTGATTTGAAATCCTGGATAAGGATTTTAAAATCAAAGCACTGCTTCGCCAGAATATTAGTCAGTGAGCACAGAGTTGGTACAGAACCAATAGCCTTTTTGCTAATTTCCTGCTTAGCTCTCAAGATTGGCCCACACTGTCTCTGCTGACTAATTATGTGAAATGGAATTAATCCCATCTTCCTGCACAAGTGCCTGCTCTAAATGTCTCTTAAACGTTGCTATCATAGAACATTAAACATCCACCTCCAGGAACCCCAACATCCCGTCCCTCACACCATCCAGGTCACACTCTCTCCTTCTTGCTGTAATCAGGAAGAAGGTACAGGAGTCTCAGGACTTATGCCACCAGATTCAGGAGCAGTTATTACCCCTTAACCCCTTGAACCAAAAGGGATAACTTCACTCAACTTAACTTGCACCATCACTGAACTGTTCCTATAACCAATGGACTCACTTTCAAGGACTGCTCATCTCATGTTCTTGATAGTTATTGCTTATTTATTGTTATTTCTTTTTTTCTCCTTCTTTTTGGATTTGCACAGTTTGTTGTATTTTGCGTACTGTTGTCCACTCTATTGGTGCAGTCTGTTATGGAGTCTGTTATGGTTATTGGATTTATTGAGTACGCTCGGAAGAAAATTAATCTCGGGGTTGTATATGGTGACATATACAGTAACTGCTTTGATAATAAATTTACTTTGAACTTTGATCAAATGGTAGGATATAAATAAGTTGCAGATATGGGTGGAGATGTGGCAGATGGAGTTTAACCTGGCCAAATGTAAAGCTTTGCATGTTAGGAGATCAAATGTAAAGAGACAGTACACTACCAATGGCTAGACCTTTAACAGTCTTGATGTGCAGAGGGATCTTGGGGTTCAAGTGTACAGCTTCTTGAACTTGGCTGTCTAGGTTGATAGGGTGATAAAGAAGTAACATGGTATGCTTTCCTTGCTCAAGGAACTCATTGATGGGGCAAGTAAAACGGAGTGAAGTTATCCCCTTTGGTTCAAGGGGTTGAAGGGTAATAACTATTCCAGAATCTGGTGGTGTGAGTACTGAGTTAGATACCTAACTTTATAGTTAGCCTCAACATCCTTCCTATAATGGGACTACCATGAATGAACGCAGTACTCCAGATGTCTATCTTTATAGTTAGGCATGTGCTCGAAGGAAAGGTGGCCACACCTGGCTTGTTTTCTCTGGAGCGGCAGAGTCTGAGGGGACATTTAGAAATGTATAAGATTATGAAAGGTATAGCATATAGACAGTCAGGATGTTTTTCCCCAGGGTTTAAATGTCTCTGCCATTGTTTTTAAATTTTCACCTGTGTGGAGATGGGGACCCTGCTGCATTGTCAACAGCTTGCTCTTCGTACCATGCTGCTCTGGCTTGAAAAGATATCACGTAGACGGCTAGGATGCAATATCTGTGGTCAACCCTGTCCAATGGAGGGGGTGTCGGGTTCATTATGTGCTGGATCTGTTCTGATCCAGATGTTTTTAAATACTAAAGATGAGCTTTATTTGTCACATGCACATCAATACATTCAGTGAAATGCATTATTTGCAACAAGGATGTGCTGGGAGCAGCTTGCAAGTGTTGTCAACATAACATGCCCACTATTTACTAATCCTAACGTATGTCTTTGGAAAAGTGGGAGGAAACTGGAGGACTTGGAGGAAACCCATGCAGTCCTGAGTGGAATATGCAAACACCTTACAGACAGTGGTGTGAAATAGATCCTGATCTAACAGCTGGTGCTGTAGAGCATTACGCTAACTGCCACATTACTGTGTCGCCCTTTACAACATGTATAACATGTGGTTAGTAAAACAGCGCTCATTGGCAGAAAATGTCTCTTTAGCAGGGCCTTACTGTTTGAGTCAGAGTCTAGGTGTATGCAATTATTGATACAAACATCGGTGCAACTAGTGATTTTCTGTATCAATATGAAGTTGGTATGCGTCTGGACATTTTTCATTCCATAATCTCCAGTACATTTGTGAACAAGATGCTATGAACAATTACACAGGACAACAAAGATTTTGCTTCCTGAATACTTGTGGGTGTATCTTATGGACTTTGGGCTACTTATCATGAAAAGCACCATAAAATTTCCCTATCACACACCTTTTTAAAAAAAAATTGCCTATATTTATTATTTCAATTCATAATTCAAGTTAATTAAATTGTTGCCACGACGTAAGCTGAAAAGTTTTCTATCTTGTCCAAGTATGCATGGGCCTGCTTAGGCAAGGTGGATGCTACTGGGCAGGACACGTTATAGAAAGGCCATAAAAGCATCATATGCACACATTGCGTTCACATGTACATTGGTTTGCGATCACATTGATGTGTATGCTCCAAGTGCATAGCATATTGTGTGTACTCATTATAATAAAGAAATTGTATTTTCAGGAGTATTTGTGATAGCAAAATGTCTTAGAAGCATAGAAACATAGAAAATAGGTGCAGGAGTAAGCCATTCAGCCCTTCGAGCCTGCACCGCCATTCAGAATGATCATGGCTGATCATCCAACTCAGAACCCTGTACCTGCTTTCTCTCCATACCCCCTGATCCCTTTAGCCACAAGGGCCATATCTAACTTCCTCTTAAATATAGCCAATGAACTGGCCTCAACTGTTTCCTGTGGCAGAGAATTCCACAGATTCACCACTCTCTGTGTGAAGAAGATTTTCCTCATCTTGGTCCTAAAAGGCTTCCTCTTTATCCTTAAACTGTGACCCCTCGTTCTGGACTTCCCCAACATCGGAAACAATCTTCCTGCATCTAGCCTGTCCAATCCCTTCAGAATTTTATACGTTTCAATAAGATCCCCCCTCAGTCTTCTAAATTCCAGTGAGTATAAGCCTAGTCAATCCAGTCTTTCTTCATATGAAAGTCCTGCCATCCCAGGAATCAATCTGGTGAACCTTCTCTGTACTCCCTCTATGGCAAGAATGTCTTTCCTCAGATTAGGGGACCAAAACTGCACACAATATTCTAGGTGCGGTCTCACCAAGGCCTTGTACAACTGCAGTAAAACCTCCCTGCTCCTGTACTCAAATCCTTTTGCTATGAATGCCAACATACCATTTGCCTTTTTCACCACCTGCTGTACCTGCATGCCCACCTTCAATGACTGGTGTACAATGACACCCAGGTCTCGTTGTATCTCCCTTTTCCTAATCGGGCACCGTTCAGATAATAATCTGTTTTCCTGTTCTTGCAACCAAAGTGGATAACCTCACATTTATCCACATTAAATTGCATCTGCCATGAATTTGCCCACTCACCTAACCTATCCAAGTCACCCTGCATCCTCTTAGCATCCTCCTCACAGCTAACACCACCGCCCAGCTTCGTGTCATCTGCAAACTTGGAGATGCTGCATTTAATTCCCTCGTCTAAATCATTAATATATATTGTAAACAACTGGGGTCCCAGCACTGAGCCTTGCGGTACCCCACTAGTCACTGCCTGCCATTCTGAAAAGGTCCCGTTTACTCCCACTCTTTGCTTCCTGTCTGCCAACCAATTCTCTATCCACATCAATACTATACCCCCAATACCTCGTGCTTTAAGTTTGCACAGTCATCTCCTGTGTGGGACCTTGTCAAAAGCCTTTTGAAAATCTAAATATATCACATCCATTGGCTCTCCCCCATCCACTCTACTAGTTACATCTTCAAAAAATTCTGTAAGATTCGTCAGACATGATTTTCCTTTCACAAATCCATGCTGACTTTATCCGATGATTTCACCTCTTTCCAAATGTGCTGTTATCACATCTTTGATAACCGACTCTTGCATTTTCCCCACCACCGATGCAGACTAACTGGTCTATAATTCCCCGGTTTCTCTCTCCCTCCTTTTTTAAAAAGTGGGGTTACATTAGCCACCCTCCAATCCTCAGGAACTAATCCAGAATCAAAGGAGTTTTGAAAAATTATCACTAATGCATCCACTATTTCTTGGGCTACTTCCTTAAGCACTCTGGGATGCAGACCATCTGGCCCTGGGGATTTATCTTGCCAATGTTGCCACAGCCGCAGTACTTTCTGTTACATACGTGGTGAGCATACGCTTAAATCTCAAAGATGGAATATGACTCCTCTTATTAAGAAAGCCTATGAGCTCTACTTTGGGTGTAAAATTGGTGACCCAGGTGCTGTTGATCTCAATGCTTGACTCAGAGATACTCGAAAGTCAATGTCGTTCGCTGTCCTGATAATATGGTAAGAGGAGAAGGATCTTGTGATAGACTGCTACTTCTGTCTGACCAGTGTGTCTGGTTTCTCTGCTAAAAACAAGAAATCTATTGAATACTCCAATCTCCCTTCAGCCATGAGACCTGTGCCACATGCAGATAGCCTTCCCGTACTGAATTCACCAGAGACTAGGAGTCTAGAGGCGGTAGGTGAAGATATCATGATGCAAGAGCCAGGAATGGAAAACAACACTGATAGTGATACAGATCTTGAACCGTTTATGTCAAGGAAACCTCATATGATAACTCAGTCTGAGCTACATCACATGGTTAGAGACATGGGTTTGTCAAAGACAAAAGGAGAATTACTGAGTTCAAGATGCCAGGATGGAATCTGCTGTCACCAGACACAAATATTTCCATGGAGGGTTTTGATCCTTGAGACAGAATAATTGATGCCAAGTTTAAGGAAACATTTTAGTTGATTCACAAACCAGACAGGTCATCAGTGATAAGCAATTTGAAGAACTTCTAGTGGGACTGGAGAAAATCAAATGGAAGGCATTCAAGTATGTTGTTGAAAATTTTCATGGCAACTACAGAGCACCAAACTACGTGCAGCTGGTTGGAAATATGCTTCAAGCATATAAAACCACAAAGTGCAATGTGTTACTAAAGATTCATTTTCTGCATTCTCATTTGGACTTTTTTTGCTGCCAATTTTGGCGATGTCAGAGACAAGCATGCTGAAAGGTTTCACCAGGTCATTGCAGTCATGGAGAAACAGTATCAGGACAACTGGTGTTCATCAGTGTTGGCTGATTATTGTTGGACACTTAAGCAAGAAGCATCAAACACTGAGTGCAAAGGAAAATCATCAACAAAACTTTTTTAGCTTAGTTGAACTATTGCAAAGCAACAGCATCGTTATGCAATTAAATGAATTATATTCAAAAAAGGTTAATTTCTTGTTTCTCCAAATTCCAAAATCATACAAGTAGTCTGAAATTATATTTGTGTTCTGCTTCAAACGATGTATCATAACTGCAAAAAACTCTGTGGAAGTAACACTTTCAAAAATGTTTGCTGTCCAGTGTCAAATGAGATGTTCTGTGGCCAGTAACATTATCCTGAGTTTATTTAATTAATTAGTGCTAGATAATACAGTACAGAAATGAGCTACTCAACCATCAAGACATTAACACTAAATTAATTTTATTATTCCTACATTCCCATAAACTTTCCCCAGATCCTACCACTCATCTACAAACTAGGGGCAATTAACCAACTGTCTCACATTTCTTTGGGATGCGGGAGGAAAAGGAATACCTTGAGTAAGTCAAAATGATCACAAACATGGAAACTTTAAAGACAGAGCATTAGGGTCCAGGTTGAACGGGGTCATTGAATTTGAACTTTTCAGCTGCCATTCCAGGGCAGCACAGTAGTGTGGTGGTTCGCACAAAGCTTTACGGTACCAGCGACGCTGGTTCAGTTCCTGCCTCTACCTGTAAGGAGCTTGTACGTTCTCCGCATGACCACATGGGTTCTTTCAGGTGCTCTGGTTTCTTCCCACCGTCCAAAGATATACCAGTTGGTAGGTTAGTTGGTTATTGTAAATTGTCCTGTGGCTAGGTTGTGATCAAATCGGGGGATTGCTGGGCAGCATAGCTCTGCGCTTACCTCAATCAATCAATAAAGAAATAAATAAATAAATTCTGGACGTTTGAACTGACATCACAGATCACTTGACTTGGCCTCTAGATGACTAATAAAACTACCATGTCTACTTTTTTTTATGCAATAGAGCCTTACCATTAGCCGAGAGGTCTGTGGACCTCAGGATGGGAACCCCTGCTTTAAATGGTGACACTGGCAAGTGTCAGCATCAGGTAAGCTCTAATATGACGTGCAGAATAGAGTGTAAAGCTCCCTCAGTTATATTTATTCCAGTACATCAACACATCATGAATTGACTCAGCAACTGCCTCTATATAAGAATGTATATAGTAATAATGGGCAGTGTTCCACTCAGGATTGAAGCCCAATTAGAATTAGTCTGTCTGTCACATTTCTCATGCACTCTTATATTTGGCAGATAGAATGGCCTTCAATCAAATCAGCCTGTGATCTATTCCTGTTTCTGGCAGTGAATACATATTGTTGTGACCCGACGTGACAATGTTACCACCCAATGTAGGAAATCAGTTTTTGGCATAGATATGTGGTTTTTCAATGTGTATTCCTGAAAGACTGAACGAAGAACCATGAATACTATAACCTGAGACCAAAACAGAAAAAAACTGAATGACTGCCGAATCAGACCGCCAGATTGTGTCCTTTCGCCCTGCATTCAAACAGAAGCTGAAAAATGAGGGTTCAGTACAGGAAGTCATACAGTGCTGGTTTGAGGAAACAAAGCAACACACACAAAATACTGGAGGAACTCAGCAGGTCAAACAGCATTTAGGTAAATAAATAGATAGTTGACATTTCAGGCCGAGACCCTTCTTCAGGACTGTGGAAACAAATGAGCTTCTGCAGAACTGCTTTGAATCACCGAATTGGTCCACGTTCAAAGACTCAGCACTAAGCCTAGTAGACACTTAGATAGTAGGGCACCACTGTCACAGACACAGTTCCCTCAAAGCTGTTGTGGGTGCACCCACGCAGTAACTGAAATGCTCCCGCGCACATAGCCTTTGTTTCCCTGCTGTTGGAATAAAGACAGACGAGGAAAAGTTCTCGAAATGTGAAAGGTTTCCTTTCCTGTACTGCATTTCATTATACCCTTCAATTAATAAATAAAATCAAAATTATGTGAGCTTTCATTCTAAATATTTATAGTATGCATATTACAAAAAAAAGTTAAGGTGCCACGCAGCTTTCAGACTGTGTAAAAATTTCCTGCTCAGAGCAACGTTTCGGTTGCTCAGCTGTACAAAACTTAGAAGGAACACTGGACTCACAGAGTTTATCAGCAAAGGATTTGAGGACTGTACTAAAGAAGCCAATCTGGATGTTTCCAAACAGTAAACATGGATGAACTAGGAGATCCATCCCTATCGAGGTCTAGAACTGCAGTGTTCAAATCAGGTGATCCTAACCATTACAAGAAATTGAGATAAGACCTCTATAAAGCCATCAGGAATGCCAAGAGATAATATTAGTCCAAAATTGACTTGCAGACCCAGCCATCAGTTATGGGAAGCAACAAAATGAAATCAGGCAACATTGCTAGCTAAAAGCACAGCTCTTTTTTATTAGCCTGATGCATTTTGAACAGAAGGGGATCAGAATGTCACTACCCACCCTGACTGTCTCCAATGCACCTGAACCTATAGTCAACACTGCAGCTGCAAGATCAGTTTCCTGGAGGGTAAGCATCTGGCTGGAATGGTGCTCCTGGCAATGTCCTTAGATCACAGATCAGCAGCAGGGGTGTTTGCAGACATTTTTAACCTCTCTCTGCTTCAAAACAAGGTTCCCACCTGCTTTAAGAATGTTCAGAATGAGAATCAGAATCAGGTTTATTATCACCAGCACGTGACGTGAAATTTGTTAACTTAGCAGCAGCAGTTCAATGCAATGCATAATATAGAAGAGAAAAAAAACTTATCCCAGCACATAAGAAAAGCAAGGTGTTCCTCAATGAGTACTGCCCAGAGGCCCTGACAACCACCATGATGAAGTGCTTTGAGAGGCTGGTCACGGCACACATTAACTCCAGCTTCCCAGACAATGTCAACCCACTATAGTTTACCTACTGCTGAAATAGATCTATGGCAGATGCCATCTCCCTGGCCCTTTACTCACCTTTGCAGCATTTTTGTTTTTATGCAAGTAAAAATACCTACATTAGACTACTGTTTATTGACTACAGCCCCACCTTCAATAGTATACTTGCAAGAAAACTCGTCTCCAAACTCGGCTGGACCAGGGACTCCAGGTTTCCCTCTCCAGCTAGATCCTTGACTCCCTGACTGGCAGACCACAATCAGTAAGGACAGGCAACAACACCTCTGCCTTGATTATTCTCAACATTATTCTCTCCACACAGCTGCGTCCTCATCTCCCTACTCTACTCCCTGTACACTCATGCTCAAACTCCATCTACAAGTTTGCGGATGATTCCACCACTGTGGGCCATATCTTTCATAGTAATGAGTCAGTACAGGAAGCAGATAGAGAGTCCACTGACATGGTGTCATGACAACCTTTTGCCCAATGTCAGTAAAACAAAAGAGCGGATCATTGACTTCAGGAAGGGAGAAGTGCACTTATTTACATCAATAGCGCTGAGGTCAAGAGAGTTGAAAGCTTTTAGTCCTTAGAAGTAAACATCATCAATAGCCTGTCTTTGTTCCAACACATTATTGCCATTGTCAAGGAAGCTCACCAGAGCCTGTATTTCTTCAGGATATGGGGAGGAACATACAAACTTTTGGACAGTGCCAGAATTGAACTCTGAACTCAGACACCCTGAGCTATAATTGTGTTGCGTTTACCACCATGCTACTATGACGTCCCATTATTATACGCTAGAAGGAAACTACTCAGCATTTTGAGCTATCCTTGGCACCCCACTATTTCCTCATAGACAGCAAATTATTTTCCATAATGTCTCTCTATGTAATTCATTTTTGAAAATCCTGATTAAGACTCTTTCTCTAATCCCTGCAGGCAGTGAATTTCAGATAATCAGTACACTACCAAACTTATTGTCACTTCCCTCAACTTATCTCATCTAAACCTGTACTTGCACCTCCATCAAAGGTCCTCTCACACTTATTTGGTCCAAGGACAACATCTGAGCTTCTCTAGTGTAACTTGCTGTTGAAATACCTTGCCCTGAGAATAACATTTCCTTTACCTCCTTTCTAAAGTTGGACACAGTACTCTAGCAGAGGCCAAGCCAGTAACTCATAAAGGTTCAACATCTCCTTTTCAACATGGCAGAGAGGTGGAAGTATGAAATGCTCCTGCTTCACATCTCCAGCCGCCTCAAGTTGATTCTGAGCACTGAAACGGAGTTTGCACTAAATCCCCTAAGAGCTCTGGTTTTCTCCAATATCCTAAGGATATGTGATAGGCTAAATGGCCACCATAAAACTGCCCTCTGTGTGGATCAGAAGTTCCCACTTTTTATGGCATGGACCAATACCATTAAGCAAGGATTCCATGGACCCTAGGTTAAGAACCCTGGTGTAGATAGGTTATAGAAGAATAAGGGGAGTTACTGGACACATGAGGGAGAATTGGAACCAGTGATCACAGCTGAAGGTTATATACTGCATGTCACATGAAGAAAGGATCAGACCTCAGGTTTTGTCATAAACACAGGAGATTCTGCAGATGCTGGAAATCCAGAGCAACACACACAAGATACTGGAGGAATTCAGCAGGTCAGGCAGCATGTGTGGATGGAAATAAACAGCTGATGCTTTGGACTGAGACCTTTCATCGAGATTGGAAAGGGGGAGGAATGAAGCCAGAATGAGAAGGTGTGGGAGGGAAAGGAGTCAACCTGCAGCTGATAGATGAAACCAAGTGAGGGGGGAGGTAGGCGGGTGGAGAGTAAAAAGCTGGGAGGTAAGAGGTGGAAAAGGTGAAGGAAGAAGAAGGAATCTGAGAGGAGAGCAGACCATAGGAGAAGGGGAAGGAGAAGGGGCACCAGAGGGAGATGATGGGCAGGTGAGGAGAAGGGAAAGGCAAAGAGGAGAGTAAGAATGGGAATGGAAGAGAGAGGAGAGGGAGAAATTACTTGTTGCTTCTACACCCACTCCCTTGACCTCATGGTATTTATGTGGATGGTCTAGTTGAGGCATAACCTCTGACAACCATGGGTTATGGTTCCAACCACTGGAGTATTTTCCTGCTGACTTTTGTTTTGACCCACTCAGTTAAACACTGCTTTGATATTAAGGGCAATCACATTCACTTGATTCAGGTTGTGCTGATTGGTCCTGGGAAAATCTAAATCAGGTGATACTGAGCAGATTATTGGTGAACAAGTGCTGCTTGTTAGCACAGTTGGTATCATCTTCCATCACTTTGCTAATGACTGACAGTAGGCTGATTGGGCAGTAATTAGATGAACTGGATGATTTGGGAGAAGGCAGGAGAATGGGGTTGAGAAGGATAGTATATCTGCCATGATAGAATGGTGAAGCAGACTTGATGGGTCGAATGGCCTGATTCTGCTCCTTTGTCTTTTGGATTTGTGGCTTGTGATCAGATACACCAATGCAATTTTCCACTAGCTGGGTTGACGCAGTGCTGTTTTACTTTACTGGATTGGCTTGGCTCAAGGTAGATTCATTGAGCTGGAATGTTTTGTTATCCTCTAACTTTGCTGTATTTAATGCTCCTTATTGTATTGTCAACCACATCTTCGATCATTTAATGAACACTAGCTGGCAAGGTAGGGTGATAGAGCACCACTGTTTGCAGTACATCTATTATCTCACTCACTGCGACGAAAAGAAGTGAAAAATATTAAAGAAACATTGGAACAGCAAAGGAAATGGCTGCTGCTGAGTCATTCTTTGATCCGTAAGCCTCCTGTGAAAAATAATTCTAATAAAAGCATTGCTAAAGAAAATGGTTGCATTTGGACAGTGGCATTGAATAGATTTGAAAACTGGATCCAAGAACACAGGAGGAACATGATCATTTAGAGCAGGGGTTCCCAATATTTTTTTTATGCGATAGACCCTTACCATGAACTGAAAGGTCCGAGGACCCCAGGTTGGGAACCCCTTGATTTAAAGCGACCAACACCACTAAGAACCACCACCACTTAGATCCAGAATTAAGTCAAAAGCCCAATGTGAGAGATGCTAGTGTTGGACTTAGTTTCATGGGCAAGTGGAAAGAATTGAGACAATGATTGCAATTCAGTTAGATTTAGCATGTTTTGGAAAAGAACATAGTACATAGAACATAGGAACAGGCTCTTCAACCTGTAATGTCTGTAACATCGATGATGCCAAATACATCACAGGAACAGGCTCTTCAACCTGTAATGTCTGTAACATCGATGATGCCAAATACATCACAGGAACAAGCTCTTCAACCCGTAATGTCTGTAACATCGATGATGCCAAATACATCACAGGAACAGGCTCTTCAACCTGTAATGTCTGTAACATCGATGATGCCAAATACATCACAGGAACAGGCTCTTCAACCCATAATGTCTATAACATCGATGATGCCAAATGAAACCATTCCCATCTGCATGCACAAGATGGATAAAGTGTTAAAGTTTTAAACTGGGTAACAGATAACTTTATAAGACTGAGACATGATTTAACAAAATAGCTACTTGAAACTAAATCGGCATGACAGAAGGCATTCAACAAACACATTCTCAAAAATGGGCAGAACCCAATCATGTGTACAAGCTTACAGTCATGGATTTCAAGGACCATATTGGATCAGGTCATGCAAAAAGCGAAAGCTTATTACACTTACAGTGGGCTCAACAAGGCAAAAAGTTTGAAGGAGGTTAACAGATGCAGGGATCAGATTAAGAAAGAAGTTAAGAAGGCAAAGTGTTTGCATGAAAAATAGTGTCCAAAAATATCAATGAAAAGTCTTAGATATTCCATCATAAGCGAAGGACAAAAAGAAAGAGTAGGGCCTGTTAGCAAGCAAATAATACCATCAGCTTGTAGAAAAATAGTAAAGCTGTAAGTAAATGTATTGCCTTCATGGAAGAGAGAGAAGTCACAGGTGTTGGCATTAAAGAAGTAAAATGCTGAAAATGGAGAGGGATTACAGTAAGCACTTGAGAATCTTTAAAAATGGCACGGTGCAAGATGTAGATAAAATGCTCTTTTAAGAAATGGGAGGAAATAGAGGAGCCTTGGATAACAATTTTCCAATCTTCTAATTTTGGTGCTGGTTGATTAGAAGGTTGCTGTGTTGGCCAGGATCAGTCAAACTGGATCACTTAGATCCATCAATAGCAAGACTACCATAGATCTGGACAGGCCAGATCCCTCAGATAACCAGTGACCAGACTGACTCATATCTACATCAGCCTGGGTCACAGATATAAATCAACCAGATGATACAAATCCACAGTGACCAGGATCACTCAGAACGTACACTGACCCGTAACACCACAGCAGTTTGGATCAGTCATGGTTATTTGAATATTATCTGAAGAATTAAAATCAGAATCAGGTTTACTATCACTGACGTATGTCATGAAAGTTGTTGTCTTTACAGCAGCAATACAATGCAATACATAATAATAGAAAAACCTTGAATTACGGTAAGTATATATATATATATATATATATATATATATATATATATATGTATATATATATATATATATATATATATATATAGTTAGATTAAATAAGTAGTATAAAAATAGAAATAAAAAAGTAGTGTTCATGGGTTCAATGTCCATTCAGAAATCAGATGGCAGAGGAGAGGAAGCTGTTCCTGAATCATTCACTGAGTTGGTGCCTTCAGGCTTCTGTACCTCCTTCCTGATGGTAGCAATGGGAATAAGGCACAGCCTGGGTGGTGGGGGTCCTTACTAATAGGTACCATCTTACAGAGGCTTTGCTCCTTGAGGATACCCAGATGCTGGGGATGCTAGTGCCCATGATGGCGATAACTACGTTTACAACTTTCTGCAGCTTATTTTGATCCTGAGCAATAATCCACCCTCCCCCCATATCAGACACTATGTGTATCATTTGCTTTGCTTCCCAGACTGAGTTGGATATTTATGAAATGTGTGTATATATTATATTCTTTGTGCATTCCTTTTTTATGCTTTAAATCCAAACCAGAACAAATATTAAGTCATCGTCAAGGGCTCTTATTATCCTGTTCCACATCTATGTGCAGCAACTCACTCAGTTATTGCCAATCTTGTCAATGTCTGCACTGAACAGAAACTCCAGTGTTCCTTGTAAATGCTGTGATAATCCTCTGCTAAACCAAATCACCCTACCTAATTTTTTTACAGATACAATTTCTCCATTACATGATTTCTGTGGCCTTTTGCCAAAGATTCTTGTAATCATTATCATACTTTTTGGGTACATGTTTGCTTTGTGTGACAGGTTATCATGGCACAGAGCCAATACCTGCCCTTTTTTTGGTAGTGACATTCTGCTTGATTTCAGACCCAATTTTTTTCCTTTTCCTGGTCTTGACTTCTGCCTTCATTCCAATACCTGAGTTTTCCAGAAAGCTGCTCCATACTTGTATACAAATCCAAATTGTGTGAGCACATTCTCAGGAACTGTACAAAATGCATCAATGGGCTCTCACCCCTTTGTGAAGAATAGCACATATTGATATATTTCATTCTTTTCAAAAATGCTCCATTTATGATCGATACAATTTCCACACTGACAAATCGCAAAAAACCTGCAACTCTTAATTAATTTAACTATTTTATATCCATATGTACTGTAATTCACAGTTTTAAAAAATATTATGTATTGCATTGTACTGCTGCTGCAAAGACAACAAATTTTACAACACATGCCGATGATATTAAACCTAATTCAGATTCTGATTCTGGAAATCTAATGAATATTAGAATTAAAACTTGCTCTGGTAATCTGATAGTTGGGCATTCGACTTGCCTAATATAGAAAATCTGACAGCACCAATTCATTAAGTCATTGTGATTTACCTGCTCTTCACCACTAGTAACTTCACTCCATTGCAGTTATGTTTGTTTTGTCAGTATGGAATCACATTTTAGTGCCCCTTCAGTGCCTCAGACTTAGTATAAAAACTTCAGTCCCTTGGTCCCAATCCCTCACAGTTTATTGTTTCCAGCATCTGGTGCTGACTGGCTCAGCTTGGGCCCAGCGCCCGGCTACTAAATTGGAAGCAGCTGCATGCAATTCACTGCCCACGATCTTAGGTCTGTCAATCAGCACAATTACCAGCCACGTCACATAGCACTTACCGAGTCAATGATTCCCTGGAGAGCAGTGAAGCCATCGTTTACAGGGAAGACATGGTCCCTACTGTCTGCAATCCGTGCCAGCTGCAGGGGTGGATGAGAAGCCGGGTGGTGGGGTGGGGGGATGGGTGGGAAGAGGGGACGGGTGGGGAAATATGTGAAAGAAATAAAGCATTGGGTAAATTCTTTCACAGAAGTGAGAATTAACATTTAGAGGTTTTGAAAAAAACAGAGCATGTCTATCTATATACACTATTTTGAAAGAGAGCTTTAAATTCAGTTGTATGTTAATATCCAAAATTCAAGATGTGACAACTTTGTTTAAATTTAATTAAACGGCAAAGAAAAGAAATGATCAAGAACCAAGTTTACACTACTGCTCAGTGTCGTAATTTGTTTTCAGATCATTTATTTTGCACTGGTTGAGGTAAGCGGTATTGGAAATGGAAACTGAAAAGAATACTGAATGCCAGAATCAAGGACTTCCCAACATCCCATGCAGTGCCCAGGTTCTTCCCAATGTTCTTCAGGAGTATGGTTGCTGATCCCGACAGTTTAGCATTTGACTGGCTTCACAAATGCAACATTTTGTTTTCATTTCATCTGTTCCCAAGAAGCAGAGTTGCCTTGGTGCATTTTGAATCAGGAGCTGTTTTGGTGAGCACACCTTCCAGAAATCAACTTTGTTATCAGGTAGAACTCCCTATTGATGCCATAAAGACCTTAAGACCATAAGACATATTGTAAGAGCAGAATGGTGTACAAAGGCTGTTGTAAATCTAGTCAAGAAGAAAAGAAGAGCTTATGTAAGGTTCAAAAAGCTAGGTAATGATAGAGAGCTAGAAGATTATAAGGCTAGCAGGAAGGAGTTCAAGAAAGAAATTAGGAGAGCCAGAAGGCCTTGGTGGACAGGATTAAGGAAAAGCCCAAGGCATTCTACAAGTATGTTAAAAGCAAGAGGATAAGATGTGAGAGAATAGGACCAATCAAGTGTGACAGTGGAAAAGAGTGTATGGAACTAGATGAGATAGCAAATGCACTTGATGAGTACTTTGCTTCAGTATTCAACACAGAAAAGGATCTTGGTAATTATAGGGATGACTTAAAGAGGACGCAAAAGCTTGAGCATGTAGATAATAAGAAAGAGGATGTGCTGGAGCTTTTGGAAAGCATCAAGTTGGATAAGTCACCGGGACCGGACGGGATGCACCCCGGGTTACTGTGGGAGGCGAGGGAGGAGATTGCTGAGCCTCTGGCGATGATCTTTGCATCATCAATGATGATGGGAGAGGTTCCAGAGGATTGGAGGTTGCGGATGTTGTTCCATTATTCAAAAAAGGGAGTAAAGATAGCCCAGGAAATTATAGGCCAGTGAGTCTTACTTCAGTGGTTAGTAAGTTGATGGAGAAGATCCTGAGAGGCAGGATTTATGAATATTTGGAGAGGCATAACATGATTAGGAATAGTCAGCATGGCTTTGTGAAAGACAGGTCATGTCTTATAAGCCTGATTGAATTTTTTGAGGATATGACTGAACATATTGACGATGGTAGAGCAGTAGATGGAGTGTATATGGATTTCAGCAGGGCATTTGACAAGATACCCCATGCAAGGCTTATCGAGAAAGTAAGGAGGCATGGGATCCAAGCGGACATTGCTTGGTGGATCCAGAACTGACTTGCCCACAGGAGGCAAAGAGTGGTTGTAGACAGGTCATATTCTGCATGGAGGTCAGGTACCAGTGGAGTGCCTCAGGGATCTGTTCTGAGACCCCTACTCTTTGTGATTTTTATAAATGACCTGAATGAAGAAGTGGAGGGATGGGTTAGGAAATTTGCTGATGCCACAAAGGTTGGAGGTGTTGTGAATAGTGTGGAGGACTGTCAGAGGTTAC
Organism: Hemitrygon akajei; assembly: GCF_048418815.1. Classification (NCBI taxonomy): domain Eukaryota; kingdom Metazoa; phylum Chordata; class Chondrichthyes; order Myliobatiformes; family Dasyatidae; genus Hemitrygon; species Hemitrygon akajei. The sequence goes on along the minus strand of NC_133124.1, from coordinate 202,590,934 downwards.
AGCGGGATATTGATAGGATGCAAAAATGGACTGAGAAGTGGCAAATGGAGTTCAACCCAGATAATTGTGAGGTGGTTCATTTTGGTAGGTCAAATATGATGACAGAATACAGTATTAATGGTAAGTCTCTTGGCAGTGTGGAGGATCAGAGGGATCTTGGGGTCCAAGTCCATAGGACACTCAAGGCTGCTGCACAGGTTGACTCTGTAGTTAAGACAGCATAAAGGTGCATTGGCCTTCATCAATCACGGGATTGAGTTTAGAAGTCGAGAGGTAATGTTGCAGCTATATAGGACCCTGGTCAGACCCCACTTGGAGTACTGTGCTCATTTCTGGTCGCCTCACTATAGGAAGGATGAGGAAACCATAGAAAGGGTACAGAGGAGATTTATAAGGATGTTGCCTGGATTGGGGAACATGCCTTATGAGAATAGGTTGAGTGAACTCGGCCTTTTTTCCTTGGAGTGACAGAGGATGAGAGGTAACCTGATAGAGGTGTACAAGCTGATGAGAGGTATTGATCGTGTGATAGTCAGAGACTTTTTCCTAGGGCTGAAATGGCTAGCACGAGAGGGCACAGTTTTAAGGTGTTGGAAGTAGGTATGGTGGAGATATCAGAAGTAAGTTTTTTATGCAGAGTGGTGAATGCATGGAATAGGCTGCTGGCGACAGTGGTGGAGGCGGATACGATAGGGTCTTTTAAGAGACTCTTGGACAGGTATATAGAGCTCAGAAAAATAGAAGGCTATGGGTAACCCTAGGTAATTTCTCAGGTAAGGACATGTTCGGCACAGCCTTGTGGGCCGAAGACCCTGTATGGTGCTGTGGGTTTTCTATGTAAGTCGGCCCTTTGGCCATTCGAGTCTGTTCCGCCATTCCATCATGGCTGATTTATTATCCTTCTCAACCCCATTCTCATGCCTTCTCCCAGTAACCTTTGATCTCTTACTAATTGGTCACCGAATTACAGGAAGGATATTAATAAGGTTGAAAGAGTGCAGAGAAGGTTTACAAGGATGTTGCCAGGACTTGAGAAACTGAGTTACAGAGAAAGGTCGAATAGGTTAGGACTTTATTCCCTGGAGCGTAGAAGAATGAGGGGACACTTGATAGAGGTATATACAATTATGATGGGTATAGACAGAGTGAATGCAAGCAGGCTTTTTCCACTGACGCTAGGGGAGAAAAAAAAAACGACAGGGCATGGGTTAAGGGTGAAGGGGGAAAAGTTTAAAGGGAACGTTAGGGGCAGCTTCTTCACACAGAGAGTGGTGGGAGTGTGGAATGAGCTGCCAGATGAAGTGGTAAATGCGGGCTCACTTTTAACATTTAAGAATACTTGGACAGGTACATGGATGAGAGGTGTATGGAGGGATATGGGCCAGGTGCAGGTCAGAATCTATCAACCTCCACTTTAAATATATCCAGTGACTTTGCCTGCACAGCCATCTGCAGATTCTAACATCAATGGCATCAATTATAGGTCCACATTTCTTGCAGATCACTCTGTTTCTTCTATGGTGACTGCTAATACAACAAAGCCTTGATAGGAGAGGACAGCAACAAATAGGAGAATGAAGACTATTAAGGTTGATGCAGAACATTGGCTCAAAACATTGACCATCAAATATTGTCTGACCCACTGAGAGTCTCCAGCAGTTATTGGGTTTTTTTGACAACATGTGCAGTCTCTTGTGTCTCCAGGACTCCGGCATTTCTGGCTCTGTGCCCTTCCCACACCCACTCTTCACTCATCTTTGTGGCTGTGTGCCCTTTATGTTGCAGACTGGCAATTCCTCTGACTTACGAAAGGGGATGTTTGTTCAAGGTCTAGTTCTATCAGGAGATTTCATCCTCAGCACAAAATAATCAGGTATCTACAAAGATTGACGTAAATGTTAGCAGCCATGCAATTCCAAATGACAGACAGCATCTTTTGTGCATTAGTTGGTTGTTTTGAAATTTACAAAGAGCTTTAAGAGGATAAGAGACGGTAGCAATGTGTAAATATTAAACAACACCTTCAAGTATGACCAGTCTAAAAAGGTGACAACATCCTGAGAAAGTAATTTAAACTGCCTAGAAAAGAATATTCCCACTAAATAAAAGTTTGTGCTGTTTGAGGAAAATCAGAGCGAATGAAAGGAATATCGTGAAAATATGAACATCTGGAAAAGCTGAAGTCAAATGGTCAGGGGGAATGTAGCTGGCTGCAGTCAGAGCAACCTCTGTCTCTGCACTTCCCTGCTGTGGCTCGGCCCAGTCTCTAGAGCCTCCTAGTTCATTGACAGTAATTGGCACAGCCTGTACCTAATGCGCAAGCAAGGAAGAGCAAGGTTCTGAAGTCAAGGAAAGCAGAGACTGCTGGAAATACTCAAGAGGTCCAGAGAGCGAAAACAGGATTAATACTTCAGGTTCAAGGCTCTTCCTCAGACTTGCTCAGTATTTCCAATATAAGTTTAATGAACTTAGTGGTTTTTTTTGCATTGGGTAACTGGAGCAAGTAGTGAATGTACTCTTTCTGTGCTAGCACATCTCAACAACATTGATTTAACAAACAGTTCAACCTAACTTGAGAAACATTGAAGGTCAATACAATCACAGTCCCGGCAGGTGTCAACCTACCTTCTGGCAAGAGTTAGCAGGCAACAAGCAGTCATGAAAGTCCTGTCTGAACTTGTTCTTCTGCGGACACTGAAATTCTTCTCATGAACCCAGCCATCACTCAGTTGACACACACAAAATGTTGGAGAACTCAGCAGGCCAGGCAGCATCTATGGAAAAGATTATAGCTGACATTTCGGGCTGAGACCCTTCATCAGGACTGGTGAGGAAAGGTGACGAGTTCAGTCCACTTTCTCCAGTCCCCGATGAAGGATCTCAGCCCGAAACATCGACTATACTCTTTTCCATAGATGCTGCCTGGCCTGTTGAGCTCCCCCAGCATTTTGTGTGTGTTGTTTGGATTTCTATCATCTGCAGATTTTCTCATGTTTGTGATTGTGTCTCCCAGCTGAGACCAGTTAACTTAGCACAAGTGTTACTTTCCTGGATTTAATTTAACCTTTCTTTATTTCTGGGCATCCTGTACCTAATAAAATGGCCTCTTCATTTATGTTTGAAGTTTTCTGCTGCTGTGTCGCCCATCCACTTCAAGCTTCAATGCGTTGTGCATTCAGAGATGCTCTTCTGCACACCAGTGTTGTAACGTGTGGTTACTTGAGTTACTTTCGCTTTGCTGTCAGCTTGAACCAGTCTGGCCATTCTCCTCTGACCTATCTCATTAACAAGCTATTTTTGACCCACAGAACTGCTGCTCAGTGGATATTTATTTTTGTTTTTCTCATCATTCCCTGTAAACTCTAGAGACTGCTGTGCATGAAAATCCCAGGAGATCAGCCGTTTGTGAGATACTCAAACCACCCCATCTGGTACCAGCAATCATTCCACGGTCAAAGTCACTTAGATTATATTTCTTCCTGATTCTGATGTTGGGGCTGAACAACAACTGAACCTCTTGACCATGTCTGCATGGTCTTATGTATTGAATTGCTGCCACATGATTGACTGATTAGATATTTGCACAAGCAGGCAAGTGCACCTAATAAGGTAGCCACTGAGTATATGTAATTGTTCACAAAAGCACAATAAACATCAAATGAAAGCAGCTCACTGCGATGCAATTCTTTGAATTCTCGGACACAGGAAGTTGTGTGGCTTCTTTACAGGCTATCAGGCTCGGTATTACCAGTGGAATGTGCACAAATATTGCATTAATATAAATCTTCACATGTGCTTCACTATACATAGCCAGGAAATGGTGCACACCATAGGCAAATTATTAACTCTATTAGCTGCCCCCTAAATGAGAAAACAAACTCACAAATATACTTCCTTCAAATACTCAATTTGTGCTCAGTGGCTGACAATAAGGTGCATTCGTAAGATTATAAAATATTTGCTCAGATGTTCAACAGACAGCTGTGCTTTAATTTTGGCTAGACTTGAGGTACGTGAATTTATGGAATCATTGGAATGTTGCTCCCAGCCTTCAGCAGCAAGATAATTCACATAACCAACAATGTTGTAAACTGATGTTACTATTTCATTGTAAATACCCGCTATGGTGCGACAGGAAATGCTAATGGGACACCAAAAGTTGTTTGAAGACCAGATTCAAAATCTGGGTTTCCATCAACTTTAAGGTGACAGTTGTTAATTGACATTTTTAATTCAATGCTTTAGTATAGTTAACTGGGGAATTAGTTATAGTGTATGAATTTTGATTAAAAATATGAAATGATTTCTGCTGGTTTACTAATTACTAGTTTACACTAGTTAGCTGCTTTATTACGTATACCTGTACACCTGCTCATTGATGCAATTATCTAATCAGCCAATCATGTGGCAGCAACTCAATGCATAAAAGCATGCAGACATGGTCTAGTGGTTCAGTTATTGTTCAGAACAAACATCAGAATGGGAAAGAAATATGATCTAAGTGTGATCTAGCTGCCTCTCTTAACACCCCACGTTAAGGAGTTGGAGATGGAACTGGATGAATTCTGGATCATTTGGGAGGCAGAGGGGGTGATAGGTAGGATGTATAGAGAGGTAGTTACACCCAAGGTGCAGGACACAGTAAACTGGGTGACAGTCAGGAAGGGGAAAGGGGTTAAACAGCCAGTGCAGAGTCCCCCTGTGGCCATCACCCTCAACAACAGGTATACCACATTGGATACTGTTGAGGTGTGGGTGGGGGGATGACCTAGCAGAGGAAATACACTGTGGTTAGGACTCTGGCACTGAATCTCTCTCTGTGTCTCAGAAGGGAAGGGGGTAGAGAGACAAGCTGTGGTGATAGGGGATTTGTTAATTAGGGGAACAGAAAGGAGGTTCTGTGGACAAATACAAGATTCCTGGATGTTATTTTGCCTCCCGATGCCAGAGTCTGGGACATCTCAGATCAAGTCCACAGCATTCTTAAGTGGGAAGGTGAACAGACAGAAGTCATAGTCCATGTAGATACCAACGGCATAGGTATGAAAAGTGATGAGGTTCTGCAAAGTGAGTTCACGAAGTTAGGTGCTAAGTTAAAGAGCAGTACATCCAGGGTTGTGATCTCAGGATTGCTACCCATTCCACATGATAGTGAGGCCAGAAATTGTTAGATTATACAGTTTAGCCTGTGGCTAAGGGATTGTGTAGGGAGAAGACCATAAGATTTTTGATCATTTCTCTTCCAGGGAACGTGGGACCTGTACAGAAGATATGGTTTGCACCTGAACTGGAAGGGAACTAATATCTTAGCGAGAGGTTTACTAGTGCTGCATGGAGGGGTTTAAATTAGAGTTGCGGGGCGGTTGGGAACCAGAGTGACAGAACAGATAGTGGAGGGATTGTGGAGACAGTTGTTGTCAAGACCTCAGATAAAGTCAGAAATCAAAAGGTTGAAATTAATGTCCTGAGTAGCATATATTTCAATGCAAGAAGTATCGCTGGAAAGGCAGATGAGCTCAGAGCATGGATCAACACCTGGATTTAGATATTGCAGCCATAGTGAGACTTGGTTGCAGGAAGGGCAGGACTGGTCACTCAATGTTCTGCAGTTCCGTTGTTTTAGATACAACAGAACAGGAGGGATTGTAGGGGTGGTGGTGGCATTCCTAGTCAGGGAAAATGTCGCGGCAATGATCAGTCAGGACAGACTGGAGAACTAATCTAGTGAGGCTTTATGGGTGGAACTGAGGAATAAGAAAGGTATTCCAATCACAAACAAAAGAAAATCTGCAGAAGCTGGAAATCCAAGCAACATACAGGGTTTGTCTTATACACTGAACTATAGGGCACTGAGGTGTGTGGTGGAACAAAGAAATCTGGGAATACAGGTCTATAATTCATTGAAAATGGTGTCACTGGTAGATAGAATTGTGAAGAAAGATTTTGGCATGTTGGCCTTCATAAATCAAAGTATTGAACACAGAAGTTGCGTTGTTATGTTGAAGTTGTATAAGACATATGTGAGGCCTGTACTCTTCCCAACCTGCTACTTGTAAAAACACCATCCCCATCTCTCTATTCCTCCATCTCCACTGCATCTACTCTCAGGATGAGGCTTTTCATTCTAGAACAAAGGCGATGTCCTTCTTTTTCAAAAAGGGACTTCCCTTCCTCCACTATCAATGTTGCCCTCAACTGCATCTCTTCCATTTCATGCATGTCTGCTCTTACCCCATCCTTCCACCATCCTACCAGGGATAGGGTTCCTCTTGTCCTCACTGACCGCTCCACCATCCTCTGCAACTGGCAAAAAACTCTTCGGAACTTCCACCATCTTGAACAGGAACCCACCACCAAGCACATCTTTCCCTCTCCCCACTTTCTACTTTCCACAAGGATCGCTCACTACGTGAATCCCTTATCCATTTGTCCCTCCACACTGATCTCCCTCCTGGCACTTATCCTTGCAAGTGGAACAAGTGCTACACCTGCCCCTACACCTCCTCCCTCACTACCATTCAGGGCCCCAAACAGTCCTTCCAGGTGAGGCGACACTTCACCTGTGAGTCTGTTGAGGTCATATACTGTGTCTGGTGCTCCAGGTCAGACCTCCTGTGTATCATTGAGACCCGACAGAGATTGGGAGACCGCTTCACCAAGCACCTACGCTCTGTCCGCCAAATGAAGGGGGATCTCCAAGTGGCTCCCATTTTAATTCCACTTCTCATTCCCATCCCAATATGTCAATCCATGGCTCCTCTAATGTCGTGATGAGGCCACATTCAGGCTGGAGGAACAACACATTATATTCTGTCTGGGTAGCCTCCAACCTGACGGCATGGACATCGATTTCTCGAATTTCCGGTAATGCCCCCCCTTCACCATTCCCTATCCACTTTTCCCTCTCTCACCGTATCTCCTTCCCTGCCCATCGCCTCCCTCTGGTGCTCCTCCCTCCTTTTTTTTCTTCCATGGCCTTCTGTCCTCTCCTATCAAACTCCCCCTTCTCCAGCCCTATATCTCTTTCACCAATCAACTTCCTAGCTCTATACTTCATCCCTACCACTCCCGGTTTCACCTATCACCTTGCGTTTCTCTCTCCCCTCCCCCAACCTTTAAATCTACTCCTTATCTATTTTTCTCCGGTCCTGTCGAAGGTCACGGCCCGAAACATCGACTGCACTTTTTTCCATAGATGCCAACTGACCTGCAGAGTTCCTCCAGTATTTTATGTGTTGCTTGGATTTCCAGCAGCTCCAAATTTTCTCTTGTACGTACCTAATTTGGAGTACCGAGTGCAGCTTTGGTCACCTAGTGGTATCTATGCCTATACTTCGAAGTGAGAGATCTCGGGTTCGAATCCAGTTGTCTGCTTGCTCAAGTTCCACCCATGCTGGGTTGAGCACCAAGCTAGCAACTCGGCTTCAAATACAGACAAATGCTAAAGAAATGGCATAGTTGCCACCTGATGCGACTAAAGGCATGAGGAGGAAATTTATCTTTTTTTTACCTACAGGAAAGATGTAAGTAAGATTGAAAGAGCACAGAGAAAGTTTACAAAGATGTTGCTGGGTCTGGAGGACCTGGGTTATAAGAGAAGATTAAGTAGGTTAGGACTTTATTCCTTGGAACATAGAAGATTGAGAGGAGATTTGATGGATGTATACAAAATTATGAGGGGTATAGGTAGGATAAATGCAAGCAGGCTTTTGCCACTGAGGTTGGGTGGGACTACAACTAAAGGTCATGGGTTAAGAGTGAAAGGTGAAAAGTTTAAGGGTAACATGAAGGGAAACTTCTTCATTCAGAGGGTTTTAAGAGTGTGCAACAGGCTGCCAATGCAAGTTGTGCATAGAAGCCTGATTTCAACATTTAAGAAAAGTTAGGTTTGGTACCTGGATGGTAGGGGTGTAGTCCTGGTGCAGGTCAGTGGGAGTAAGCAGTTTAAATGGTTTGGCATGGACTAGGTGGGCCAAAGGGCTGTTTCTCTGCTATACTCTTCTAAAACTTTATGACTTTTGACTTTGGTGAAAGGCAGCAATGGTTTGCAACCATCTACTAACTAGTCTACTAAATATACTTTTCTGGACTATAATCACTGGAATCCACTGCTTTTTATTTCCCTATTGAAGTTATGCTTTTGAGTTGTCTGTATGATCTGGTGTTTTTGCAATATCCTGAAGGATTCGGCGATCTGCACTCTCAAGAAGGCAGACAAGGCCGCAGTGGTCATTGCTGGACGTCAGATTGGGGCCAGATTGAAGTGGAGGGGCCGGAGACCAAGAGTGGAAAAGAATCTGATTTAAACACCAGAGCAGGTTAAAAAGATCAGGGAAAAATGGTGTTCAGTGCTCTACTCCACGAGACTTTACACGCTTCAGTGCTGAACTGACTCTGTAGCTGTGGACTCACTTTTGGGGTTTCTGCAGTTCAAGTCCTGTATATTATTTGTTTGCTTTTTTTAAAAATTGTTTGCAATATTTTTTCTTTTTTGCCCACAATTGATGTTTACCGGTCTTTTGTATGGGATTTTTTCATGGATTCTATTGTGTTTCTTTGTTTTGTGGCTGCTTGCAAGAAGATGAAGGTTGTATATGGTGTATGTACTTTGATAATACATGCACTTTAAAGGTTTTGAATTTCGACTGTGGTGTTTGATTGTGATTGTTGGTGCCAGATGAGGTGGCTTGAGTATGTAAGAAATTGCTGATCTTTTGGGATTTTCACACACAACATTCTCTAGAGTTTACAGAGAAGAACAAAATACATCCAGCAGGGGGTGGGGACAGTTCTGTTAATGAGAGAGGTCAGAGGCGAATGGCCAGTGGTTCAAGCTGACAGGAAGATAGATAGATAGATAGATAGATAGATACTTTATTCATCCCCATGGGGAAATTCAACTTTTTTTCCAATGTCCCATACATTACTCAAATAACCATGCATTACAACAGTGGTGTGTAGAAGAGCATCTCTGAGTGCATAACACATTGAACCTTGAACTGGATGTGCTACAGCAACAGAAGACCATGAACATACACTCAGTGGCCACTTTATTTGGTACAGGATGTTAATAACCAAGTGGCCACTGAGTATATAGATATTTTCCCTAATTCCATCTCTCAAATAATTTAGAATGTGCCATTTGGAGCAAATCAGCTCAAAAATACCTACTCATAATGTTGACAGATGTCTTTTTAATGTTATTTTTGAACTTTGCTTCAAACATGGAAATCAAAACCAGGATCTGCTTAATTTTTTACTGATCTTTTCAGTCACCGATTGCCTGCATAAATTTACTTCTATGCATCGGTACAAAATTTTGCCTTAATGTAATTTTTTTTTAAAAAAATTTAATTTATTTTTTATGCATTTTCTACAACACTACAAAAAAAAACCCCAAGAACGAAATAGGAAATTAATACAGTGCAAGATAAACATACAATGGTAATATAATACAGAATACAATAATTGAAAAGGCACCCAAATTGAAGTCGTGTAAAGTTAGTATCCACCCCCACCCCTGCAAGAAAAAAAAACTCCAGACCAACCAGAGCAAAATGTAGGAAATATAAATCAGAACATTCAAACCCCCAAAACTGTAAATACAATTAAAAACAGAAGATAATAATGCCTACTACCAAAAAAAAAGCTGAGAGCAAGGGACTGAAAAAGAAACTTAGTCAAAAGGAAAGTTATGAAAATACTCAATAAAAGGTCCCCAGACCTTATGAAACTTTATGTCCAAATTAAGAATTAAGTGATGAATTTTTTCAAGATCTAAACAGGACATAATATCGTTAAGCCATTGAGCAAGTGTGGGTGGGGCAACATCTCTCCATCTAAGAAGAATTAGACGTCTAGCCAGGAGAGAAGCAAAAGATAATATTCGACGATTAGTCAAACTCAAACGTATATCTGTCTCAGCCAAGAAACCAAAAAGAGCAATTAAAGGGTTAGGTTCTAAATGGTGATTCAGAATACAGGATAAAGTTAAGAAAACATCCCTCCAAAATTTCTCTAGACTAGGACAGGTCCAGTACATATGAATGAGAGAAGCCTCGCCACTTTTGCATTATCACAAAGAGGACTAATATTAGGATAAAATTGAGATAATTTAGATTTGGACATATGAGCCCTATGAACAATCTTAAACTGTAAAAGACAGTGGCGGGCACAAAGAGAAGTTGAGTTAACTGACTTGAAAATCGAGTCCCAAACCTCATCAGATAAAGGGATATTTAAGTCATGCTCCCAAGCCATTCTGATTTTATCCAAAGGGGCACGCCGTAAGGATACTAATTTATCACGAATAAAAGATATTAAACCTTTACACAATGGATTAACAGAAAGAACCAAGTCCATAGCATTTTTCTCGGGCATCTCAGGGAAGTTGGGTAATAAAGGATTAATGAAGTGTCTAATTTGGAGATATCTAAAGAAATGGGCATTAGGTAGACTAAACTTAGCAGAGAACTGTTGAAAAGATGCGAAGCAATTATCAATGAAAAGATCTTCAAAATACCTAATGCCCTTTCTATACCAATCATAAAATGTTGAATCATGCATAGGAAGAAAAAGATGATTATGTAAAATAAGACTAGAAAGGGAAAAACCATAGAAACCATAACATTTCCTAAACTGGGCCCATATTCGCAGAGTATGTCTAACAAGAGGATTGACAATTAGTCTAGACAAACTACTAGGGAGTGCAGATCCAAGAAGTGCAGAGATAGATAGATCCTTAGAGGAATTCAGCTCCATTGCTACCCATTTAGGGCGGTCAGACTGGCTATGGAAAAAAGACCAGAAGATAAGACAACGAATGTTAGCTGCCCAGTAGTATAGACAGAAATTAGGTAAGGCCATGCCTCCCTCTGTTTTAGATTTTTGAAGGTAAGTTTTGTTAATTCTGGAACGCTTACCCTTCCACAGACAGGACAAAATAATAGAGTCTAAGGAATCGAAAAAGATTTGAGAAATAAAAATTGGAATAGATTGAAATAAGTATAAAAATTTAGGGAGAACATACATCTTAATAACATTAACACGACCTACCAAGGACATAGATAAAGGTGACCATTGTGACAAACTCTGTTTTGTAGAGTACAAAAGATTGGCAAAATTTTCACAAAAAAGATCCTTAAATTTCCTTGTAACTGTAATACCAAGATAGGTAAATTGATTATCAACTACTTTAAAGGGGAGGTCA